>NC_045772.1:71878278-72183280 GCF_008692025.1 Phocoena sinus
TGCTAAAGCTGGGCTTCCAACCCAAGCAGTCTGACTCCAAGGTTACACGTTTTAACAGCTACCTTACGTTGACTCTATGGAGAGTTGAGCCCAGACATTAAGATTACTGTCTTTGTTCTTTACCCCTAGTTCAATCACTTATCTAATCATTCATTCTACAGATATTTATTTACATCTATTAAGTGTAGGTTGCAATGAGGACAGAGATCAGAATGAAAGCAGGAAAAATGGTCACTCTCATGATGCTTATGATGTAGCGGGGGGGAAACAAAACAATCAAAATCTATATAATATGTCAGACGATAATAAATGCTAAGAAGAAAAACAGCTTAGGAAAAGGGGACTGAGATGATAAGAGGAATTTCTATTTAGGTAGGTTTATAAAGACTTTATATGGCTTTCCTGATAGAGTGATGTTTGAACAGAAATAGAAATAAAATGAGTGAATCTTTCAGAGCAGTTTGAGGATTACATTTCATAAGTACAGCAAGTACCTAAAACAGTGCCTGTCTCATCATAGGGACTGGCTAAAAGTTTCTTTCTTCTCCCCTTAGAGTTAAAAGAAATTGAGAGGGGGAAATTTAGCTCTATGAAAAGACAAAGTGTTGATGGGAAGTTTGCTGATTCAAACTTTTTTTTTATGAAATAATAAAAAATAAACATGATCAACAGTCCCCAAATTCCCTTGAGCATTCAAATTTACAAAAGCAAGTGCATCACAAACTGAGAAAGGAAGTGTAAGCTGTGGGGTGTGTGTGTGTGTGTGTGTGAGAGAGAGAGAGAGAGAGAGAGAAACAGGGCAAAAGAGCAAAAGTGGATAGGGACATTCAAAGGTTTAAGCAGAATGTGCCGACAGACTTGTGAGCATTTCAGAGCTTGAAGCATCTGCTGGGCTAATAAATAATGTTTCTGGCAGATCAGAATTCAGAACTTTTGTGCAGAGATGGGAAGAGGAGTATTTGCTTCTGGATTTCATCCTGTTCAATTAATATCATATATATATATATATATATATATATATATATGACTCACCCAAATCCATAAATCAGAGGTAAAATTACCATTATTTTTCTAATAGTGCCATGACTATCATAATGCCATGCAGAGAAATTCAAGTTTCCTTTGGGAAAATTATGTGAACATTAAAATTTTATATGACTAACTGGAGAATAAACATGGAAATATAATAGCTCTAAACTTCTTTTTATAATATATAACTGTAGCTATCATATCAAAGCATCTAACTTGACTGAGTCCACCGGTGCATTTAGGGTGACTTCATTTCAGGGTTTTGGTATTAAATTAAGGTGAAATTTGTATAAAAACCAACCTGAAATTTAATACAGAACCCAGGTGCAGGGATTGTTAAATGGCAATTACTTTGGTGTTCTTGGCATGGACAGATGGATCAGATGAAGTTAGTGTTAACTTATATTACACTGCTGCTGTTATTTCAACCACTTCCTGATATTCACACCCATCATATTTAATCTGTAAATATGTAGTCAGTAGATAAAATGAACGGAGGTTTGAGTATTGGAAGTTTCTGGATATAAACGTGCTTTCGTTTCTCTATGGTAACAAAAGTCCTTTGCAGGAGGAAATAACCAAGGAAACTCTAATCCAGGGTACAGCTCACTGTCGAATTTATTTCAGGATGTGATGAATCTTCCGGCTTCCCCAGGGGAGCTCCTGCAGGGAGTGGGGGCTTCAGGGAAAACGTGCCTTCCCAGCACTTCTTCCCTCTGCTCTTCCATCTTGTCCTTTCCTTCACCCAACACCTATCCCTTCGCTTTTGCAGACCTCTGCATGTCATGTGCTCTTGCCCAAACTGTTGCACTCCTCCCGACTGAGACTCAGATTATTTTATCTGAGGAAGGAATTCCCCCAACTTAAGGCACAAGGCATGCAATATTTCAGTTACATAATAAAATTTGTTAGTCTGACTTCAGGCCACAGCTCTTTAAAATAGATCAGATTAGAGCTGTAAAACTGGAAACTGTCAGAAGGTACAGTGTGTCACTCCTGTCCATGGCTGAAGCCTCTATTCATCTTCTCCCTGAATTTCTCCATAAAAACTAGGCCTAATTTTTTTGGAAAGAGGCAGTAAGTAGTACGTACTCTGCATATCCAGAGAATGGATTCATTCTTTTGAAGCACAGTATTATTTTACTTAATAGGTTAATAGTAAAATCAGATACTAATAATAAATGTAGTCCCTCAAATCAAGCTGTATAGAAGGGATAATTTCTGAGAGTAGATCTAGCCATATCTATCTCCAAAAGACTAAATTATATGAAACTTTAAAATGTCTTCCTCATTAACAGAAAAAAGCATAGAAGATTTGTCCCTTTTATTTTTAGACATATATTCCATATAAATTTTAAATAATCATTTAAATTGAATTTCATATTTTAGCAACCAAGTAACATTAAAAAATACAGTGGCTTATCACACAGTGCGTGATCTGGGTAATAGTATTGTAACTATGGAAACAGCTTTGGTCAAAAACACCGTCAAGGGCTTCCCTGGTGGCACAGTGGTTAAGAATCCGCCTGCCAATGCAGGGGACATGGGTTTGAGCCCTGGTCCGGGAAGATCCCACATGCCGAGGAGCAACTAAGCCTGTGTGCCACAACTACTGAAGCCCACACACCTAGCGCCCGTGCTCCGCAACAAAAGAAGCCACCGCAGTGAGAAGTCCGCGCACTGCAATGAAGAGTAGCCCCCACTCACCTCAACTAGAGAACGTCCGCATACAGCAATGAAAACACACCACCACCAAAAATAAACCAAAATACTGTCAAGACACAGACCTTTTCATGAGTGTTGCATTCAATGTGCACACCCTTTCTAGCTGTGGTATGACATTTTTTCATTCCTTGTAAAATCTAAATACTAAATATAAATAATGCTGACCGTATAGTTTACACTGTAACAGATAATTTCCATCTCAGAAAGCTACATTTCTGATTTTAGAGTAGTATGGATCACTAATACATTTAAATCATATCTTAACACTTAGAGGAAACTTATTGCACATCCTGTCATGAAACTCAAAAGAGACAATTTGTTATTCTAAACAAAGCATTCTTTCCTTTGTACTGGTGGCTTAAGCCTACGAATTTGATTCAAAAAAGTTTCCTTTATCTCCATGGACATTCGTTGTAATTTTGAGGTACAGTCCCAAGTCCAATAGTCTTTTGTCAAGGGAGATAGTGGGCAAGTGTATGAATTTAATGTTAAATAGGAACCGTTTTGTTGTATTTTCAGACCTGTGAATCACTTTCCAGATTCACTTCTAATCAGTTAATACATCAATCAGCCTGCCTTTTGAGGCATGTACAATGTATGGGAAAAGCAAAATTTCCTGTGCGTATTTATAATCTAATTGGGCCATCTTGAAATGTGAAATATATATGACAAAATATAATCAAGTGTTAAGGGGTGTGATATAATTGGAAGGGGCTAAATGAATTCATAGGAGTAAATAGGTTTCAAACATTGTCAGAGAATTCAAGGCCGCCTGCCCTTGATGAATGGGCAAAGAATGAAGATGCAGGAAGACAAGGAAGAGATTTCAGGAGAAAGACACTAAGCTTTGGAGGAGAGGTGGATCTGGTTAAGAACATCCTTCAGAAATGGAAGGAATTGCTCTGACCAGAATTTGACAGAAAATGAAATTAGACTGTTTGAGTGAAGGTAGATAATAAATGACTTTGAAATCCTGGTAGGGAATGGACTTAAAATAGTGAGCTTTTTACACTCAATTTTTGTAGAATTTTCAGCAGGTACATGAAAACTATATATGAGAAATTTTGACATGAATTAGAATGGAGAGAAACTGTGGTCATAAGACCTAAAATCAGGTAGAAGCTTGTTTTTTTTCTTCTAATTTTCATATAATAATCCTAGCAAAGAATTAACTGCCTGTGGAGAGATAAGTTGGACAAGCCATCAAAATCAAAGGAAGGTGTAGTTATTCTGAACTAATAGTTACAGACTAGTGGAAGCTTCAAAAATATTTGTGGAATTTATCAGGTCAACCAGAGATGTATACTGTTTGTTTCCCAAATGTGGCCTGGCTACTTCCTATTGCCATATTTAGGATCTGCAAACTGAGCATTATTTTCTTTGGAATGCACTTACTCTTCCTTGTTATTTATAAAAATAATAACACCTGATATTTACAGAGTGGTTTCTTTTTTAATTAATTTATTTATTTTTGGCTGCGTTGGGTCTTCGTTGCTGTGTGAGGGCTTTCTCTAGTTGTGGCAAGTGGGGGCTACTCTTCATTGTGGTGCGCGAGCTTCTCATTGCAGTGGTTTCTCTTGTTGTGGAACATGGGCTCTAGGCACGTGGGCTTCAGTAGTTGTGGCTTGCGGGCTCTAGAGTGCAACCTCAGTAGTTGTGGCACACAGGCTTAGTTGCTCCGCGGCATGTGGAATCTTCCCGAACCAGGGCTCGAACCTGTGTCCCCTGCATTGTCAGGCGGATTCTTAACCACTGCGCCACCAGGGAAGCCCTATAGAGTGTTTTATACTTATGACTTTGGGAAATGGTTAGCTTTGATTTAAAGATGGGACCAGAAGAAAGCGATTTGTCCAATCACGTAATCTGAGATAAGATACATGCCATTTGATACCAGTATTAGCCTTTGAGGTATCTAATAGTGCTACAAAAATATAACCTCTAATAAGCCTAAATAAAGTATAAAACATGGAGCTCAACTATGAAGAGATTCCTAGGACTTGCTATGGGTGATGGTAGCTATTAGTATGTTGGCATGTCAACTTGTCAAATTAGGGATGATTGGTTGACTCTTCATCCTTTTGTTCAGTCTTTCCTAGAGTAGATTTATAATCTTTACACCTTTTACCTCCATACTGTGTATTGATGGAAAATTCACCTGTTTCCTCTTTGGCCCTATGCTTAGAGAGAACATAGTTGAATGGCCTCTCAATAGGTCTAAAATTTGGCACTGAATACTGTTGTTTCCACATAGAATCTCTTTTCTAGGCAGAACGTCCAGTTTCATTTACATTCTTGTTTATTAGTTGTTCAACATTCCACATGCTCTTCAGCCTACTGCTTTGTGAATACGTTCACATTTGGCTTGCTGTTCTGTAAAAGGAGCAATGTCATTTTAAGACAGGGAATGGATGTATATCTGCAATGGGATAAAATTTGTAATTCTGAGATTTTTATGCTCTGCCGTTCATACAAGAACATTTCCTGACTGCTGTGGGGCTACACTGAGGAAAAGAGCCTTTCTGAGGTTCACACATGTCATGGCAATACCTGGCATAACAAAAATGTAGGAAAATTAAGAAAAAATTGGATTCATGGGCTAGCAACAATATGACAGTCGTTTTTTTTTTACCAGATTTTATTTCAAGTGATTTTTCAATAATTTGTTGGTTGTAGAACAGCTTGGGGCATGTGGTTTACATTTAGTTAACATGCTTCATGTAATAATGGGTGAAAAGTATTATTTGTGTGTGTGTGTGTGTCTGTGAGAGAGAGACAGAGACAGAGAGAGTTTTCCCTTACTCTTCTATTCTTGCCATGGTTGGCTATAAATTACCTAAATAAAAATATGTATTCAGTCGTAACTTAACAGAAAAAGTATGATGAAACAGTCCCACTTAGATGAAGGTGCCCCCTCTACTACTATGAATCAATAGAAGAAGGTACATTTTTTGGTGATTTGTATCAATTAAAACTTATAGAATTTTTATTTCACTATTTATGGCACTGTGAGAGATACTACTGTGGATGCCAAGCTTGGTAGAAGTTTAATCAGGGGAAGGGGAGAAAGGGAGTGATGGTCACAGTGAGCTATTTGTAAAAGTAAGTGGGCTTTCAATAAAGTGAGACACATTGGGAGATAGAAGGTGTCTTGTGTTTTGTAGGATAGTGGGAAATGGAAAGATAGCAGCAATGATTGAAACTGGTAGGCAAGGGCAAGGTAACGTATTGTATGTTATTCAAAAGGATTCGTAATTTATTCTGGACAGTTCCATGTGAGGGTGTAATGGATTTACTTTGTCCCAAATTGGTGTGTTGAAACCCTACCCCTCAATGTGGTGGTATCAGAAGGTGAGGCTTTTGGGAAGGGATTAGGATTAGATAAAGTCTTGAGGGTGGAGCCCTCATGAGTGGGATTAGCACTTTTATAAGAGTCCTGTGAGACCTTGCTTCCTCTCTCTGCTCTTGCCATGTAAGAATACAATAAGATGTTGGCAGGCTGCAACCAGGAAGAGGGCACTCACCAGAAATTGAAAATGCTAGTAACCTGATCTTGGACTTCCATGCTCTAGAACTGTGAGAAATAAATTTCAATTGTTTATAAACCACCCAGTCTATTGTGCTGTGTCATAGCAGTCTGAACTAAGCCAGAAATTGATACCAACATGTGGGAATGCTGCTGTAACAAATACCTAAAAATGTGGAAGCAGCTTTGGAACTGAGTAATGAGTAGGGGTCGGAAGACTTATTGTTTAAAAAACTGAGGCAAAGTTGATTTACAATATATTAGTTTCATGTGCATAGCATACTGATTCAAATTTTTATAGATTATACTCCATTTAAAGTTATTATAAAATATTGGCTATATTCCCTGTGTTGTGCAATGCATCCTTATAGCTTGTAGCTTGTTTATTTTACAGAAAGTAGTTTGTACCTCTTAATCCCCTACTCCAGTCTTGCCCCTCCCCCCGCCCCTCTCCCCACTGGTAACCACTGGTTTGTTCTCTATATCTGTGAGTCTGCTTCTGTTTTGTTGTATTCATTCCTTTGTTTTATTTTTCAGATTCCACATATAAGTGAAAACATACAGTATTTGTTTTTCTGTCAGTCCATTCCATAGATTTTGGATTATTATGTTTACATTTGCAATAGTTTCCAGATATTTTTTAATTTCTTTTTTGATTTCTTCATTTGTTGTTTAGCAGTATACTGATAAGCCTCCATGTGGTTGTGGTTTTCTGCAGTATTTTCCTTGTAATTAATTTCTAGTCTCATAGCACTGTGGCTGAAAATATGCTAGATATGATTTCAATTTTCCTAAATTTACTGAGACTTATTTTGTTGCCCAGCATGTGATCTATCCTGGAGAATGTTCCATATGCACTTGAAAAGAATGTGTATTCTACTGCATTTGGATGGAATGTCATATGCACATATATATATGCACATCCATTCATTTAGTCTGGTGTGTCATTCAAGGCCAGAGTTTTCTTATTGATTTACTGTCTGAACAACCTGTCCATTGTTGTAAGTGGAGTGTTAAAGTCCCCTACTATTATTGTGTTATTGTCAATTTCCCATTATGTCTGTTAATATTTGCTTTAGGTATTTAGATGATCTTATGTTGGGTGAATATATATTTATAATGTTAGATCTTGTTCTTGGATTGATCCCTGACCGTTCCGTTATGTTTTTATTTGTCTCTTTTCTTTGTCTTTCTTTAAAATCTATTAGGGAGATTGGTTCAAGATGGTAGAGTAGAAGGACGTATGCTCACCCCCTATTGCAAGAACACTGGAATCACAATTAACTGCTGAACAATCATCAGTAGGAAGACACTGGACCTCACCAAGAAAGATGCCCCACATCCAAGGACAGAGGAGAAGCCACAATGAGATGATAGGAGGGGCACAATAACAATAAAATCAAATCCCATGGCCACTGGGAGGGTGACCCAAAAACTGGAGAACACTTATACCACAGAAGTCCACCCACTGGAGTGAAGGTTCTGAGCCCCACGTCAGGCTTCCAAACCTGGGGGTCCAGCAAAAGGAAGAGGAATTCCTAGAGAATCAGACTTTGAAGGCTGGTGGGATTTGACTGCAGGACTTTCACAGGACTTGGGGAAGTGGAGACTCTACACTTGGAGGGCATGCACATAGTAGTGTGCACATTAGGACCCTGGGGAGGGAGTGACCCCATGAGAGACTGAAGCTGACCTACCTGCTAGTGTTAAAGGGTCTCCTGCAGAGATGGGGAGTGGCTGTGGCTCATTGCAGGGACATGGACACTGACAGCAGAAATTCTGGGAAACACTCCTTGGTGTGAGCCCTCCCAGAGTCCGCCATTAGCCCCATTAGGCTCCAGTGCTGGGTCGCCTCAGACCAAACAGCCAACAGGGAGGAAACCCAGGCCCATCCATCAGCAGACAAGCAGATTAAAGTTTTACTGAGTTCTGCCCACCAGAGCAACACACAGCTCTACCCACCAGCAGTCCCTCCCATCAGGAAGCTTGCACAAGCCTCTTAGACAGCCTCATCCACCAGAGGGCAGACAGCAGAAGCAAGAAGTACAACAATTCTACAGTCTGTATAATGAAAACTGCATTCACAGAAAGATAGGCAAAATGAAAAAGCAGAGGGCTATGTACCAGATGAAGGAACAAGATAAAACCCCAGGAAAAAAAACTAAACCAAGTGAAGATAGGCAACCTCCAGAAAAAGAATTCAGAATAATAATAGGGAAATGATCCAAGACCTCGGAGAAAGGATGGAGGCAAAGATCAACAAGATGCAAGAAATGTTTAATAAAGACCAAGAAGAACTAAAGAACAAACACTTAGAAGAATTAAAGAACAGACAAACATAGGTGAACAATGCAATAATTGAAATGAAAAATACACTAGAAAGAATCAATAGCAGAATAACTGAGGCAGAAGAACGGATAAGTAACCTGGAAGACAAAATGGTGGAATTCACTGCCACGGAACAGAATAAAGAAAAAGAATGAAAAGAGATGAAGACAGCCTAAGAGACCTCTAGCACAACATTAACCACACCAACATTGTCATTATAGGGTCCTGAAGGAGAAGAGAGAGAGAAAGGACCAGAGAAAATATTTGAAGACATTACAGTTGAAAAATTCCCTAACATGGTAAAGGAAATAGCCACCCAAGTCCAGGAAACTCACAGAGTCCCAGGTAAGATATACCCAAGGAGAAACAGGCTGAGACACATAGTAATCAAATTGACAAAAATTAAAGACAAAGAAAAATTATTAAAAGCCACAAGAGAAAAATGACAAATAGCATACAAGGGAACTCACATAAGGTTAACAGCTGATCTCTGAGCAGAAACACTACAAGCCAGAAGGGAGTGGCATGATATACTTAAAGTGAGGAAAGGGAAGAACCAACAACCATGATTACTCTACCTGGCAAGGATCTCATTCCGATTCAGTGGAGAAATCAAAAGCTTTACTGACAGGCAAAAGCTAAGAGAATTCAGCAACACTAAACCAGCTGTACAACAAATGCTAAAGGAACTTCTCTAAGTGGGAAACACAGAGAAGGAAGGACATACAAAAACAAACCCAAACAATTAAGAAAATGGTAATAGGAGCATACATATCGCTAATTACCTTAAATGTGAATGGATTAAATGCTCCAACCAAAAGACACAGGCTTGCTCTATGGCTACAAAAACAAAACCCATATATATGCTGTCTACAAAAGACTCACTTCAGACCTAGGGACACATACAGACTGAAAGTGAGGGGATGGAAAAAGATATTCCATGAAATTGGAAATCAAAAGAAAGCTGGAGTAGTAATACTCATATCAGACGAAAATAGACTTTAAAATAAAGAATGTTAGAAGAGCCAAGGAAGGACCCTACATAATGATCAAGGGATCAATCCAAGAAGAAGATAAAACAATTATAAATATATATGTACCCAACATAGGAACACCTCAGTACATAAGGTAAATGCTAATAGCTATAAAAGAGGAAACTGACATTAGCACAATAATACTCGGGGACTTTAACACCTCACTTTTACCAATGGAAAGATCATAAAGACAGAAAATTAATACGGAAATGCAAGCTTTAAATGACACAATAGACCAGTAGGTTTAATTGACATTATAGGACATTCCATCCGAAAACACCAGATTACACTTTCTTCTCAAGTGCACACGGAACACTCTTCAGGATAGATCACACCTTGGGTCACAAATCAAGCTTTCGTAAATTTAAGAAAATTGAAATCATATCAAGCATCTTTTCCAACAACAACGTGATGAGACTAACCTATGACAAAGGAGGCAAGGATATACAATGGAGAAAAGACAGTCTCTTCAGTAAGTCGTGCTGGGAAAACTGGAAAGCTGCATGTAAAAGAATGAAATTAGAACATTCCCTAACACAAGACACAAAAATAAACTCAACATGGATTAAAGACCAAAATGTAAGACTGGACACTATAAAACTGTTAGAGGAAAACATAGGAAGAATACTCTTTGACATAAATCACAGCAAGATCTTTTTTTTTTTTGTGGCATGTGGGCCTCTCACTGTTGTGGCCTCTCCCATTGTGGAGCACAGGATCCGGGCATGCAGGCTCAGTGGCCATGGCTCACAGGCCTAGCCGCTCCGTGGCATATGGGATCTTCCCAGACCGGGGCACAAACCCGTGTCCCCTGCATCGGCAGGCAGACTCTCAACCACTATACCACCAGGGAAGCCCACAGCAAGATCTTTTTTGACCCACCTCCTAGAGTAATGGAAATAAAAACAAAAATAAAGAAATGGGACCTAATGAAACTTCAAAGGTTTTGCACAGCAAAGGAAACTATAAACAAGGTGAAAAGACAACCCTCAGAATGGGAGAAAATATTTGCAAATGAATCAATGGACAAAGGATTAATCTCCTAAATATATAAACAGGTCATTTGGGTCGATATTAAAAAAACAAACAACCTATTCAAAAAATGGGAAGAAGACCTAAATAGACATCTCCCCAAAGAAGACATACAGATGGCCAAGAGGCATATGAAAAACTGCTCAACATCACTAATTATTAGAGAAATATAAATCAAAACTACAGTGAGGGATCACCTTACACCAGTCAGAATGACCATCATCAAAAAACCTACAAACAATAAGTGCTGGAGAGGGTGTGGAAAAAATGAACCTTCTTGTACTCTTGGTGGGAATGTAAATTTATACAGCCACTATGGAGAACAGTATGGAAGTTCCTTAAAAAGCTAAAAATAGAATTACCATATGACCCAGCAATCCCATTGCTGGGCAAATACCCAGAGAAAACCATAATTCAAAAAGACACATGCACCCCAATAGTCATTGCAGTACTACTTACAATAGCCAGGTCATGGACGCAACCTAAAAACCCAATGACAGATGAATGGATAAAGAAGATGTGGTACCTATATACAATGGAGTATTAGCCATAAAAAGGAACAAAGTTGGGTCATTTGTAGAGATGTGGTGGACCTAGAGACTGTTATACAGAGTGAGGTAAGTCAGAAAGAGAAAAACAAATATTGTATGAAGTCTATTATGTTCTGATATAAGTTTTGCTATCCCAGATTTCTGTTGATTTTCATTTGGATGGAATATCTTTTTCCATTCTCTTACTTTCAGTCTCTTTGTGTCTTTAGACCTGAAGTGAGTCTCTTGTAGGCAACATGATTTCATTTTTATTTAGCCACTCTATGTTTTATGATTGGCACATTTAGTCTATTTATATTTAAAGTGATTATTAATAAGTATGTACTTATTGCCATTTAAAAAAAGGTTTCGGGGTGTTTGGATAGTTCTTTTTTGTTCCTTTCTTCACTTGTTCTCTTATGACTTGATGACTACATTTAATGTTAAGCTTGAATTTTCTTTGTGTTTGGATCTAGTATAGTTTAAGTGTTTATTACCATGAATTTTGTATATAGCAATCTCTCTTTCTCTCTGTCTATATATATATAATATATGATATATATCATAAAACATAGTAAGATGTGATATGATATAATATATATTATATATGGTATATATGATCATATATGATATATATTGTATATATGTATACATATGTATCATAAAAATCAAACATATTATATATCATAATATACATATATTTTAAAAATCTATATTTAAAAATGATATATTTCATACATAATATATATGATATATAATGTTATATGATATATATAGTATATATCATATTTGTGATATATTTATATTATTATAAGTTGTATTATTATTATATATTATTATATAATAAATTATATATTTATTTTATTATTATGAATAATAATTATAATGATAGTAATTAAATTATGTAATTCAATATATATTATAATTATTATAATTAAAATACTACTAAAAATACTACTAAAAAATAGTAATTAAATAATTTTTATTATGGATACATACTTATAATATTACATGCATTGTATATATGAATATATATTTATTATACTATATGTATTGCATACATAATAAATATATGTATTAATATATTTATTTTATTATAATAATAAATAAATTATATTTCATTTATATATTTTTATATGTCTATTATACATATATTTATTTATATATTATACATATATATTTTTTAAATGTTTATTTATATATTTTTTAAAATATATAATATATATTTATTTATGTATATATTTACATATGATTATTTGCTGATATATTAATTTCAAACAAATTTTAATAGTCCTGCATTTTTACTCCTCCACCTCAATTACTGTTCTCCCATGATATAATATATATACATATATACATGTATATCGTAGTGTATAATATGATACATATAGTTACTTATTTTATATTATATATAATATATTTTACATTGTATATTATAAGATAATTGTATAGTATGTTATAATAATATATGATTATTTTAAAATATAATAGTATAAAATTATTATATATTATATATATTATTATATTATTATATCATCTTATAATATATATTATTATATAAGTAATAATATTATATTAATACTAACAATATTATATATAATGTATATAGTTACATATAATATATATTATACTATTAAATTTATAAATATTAAAATATTATATTTATAAGTGTATGATTTATAAATATACCAATATAATATATTATTTGTATATTATATGTGTTATAAGATATATAATAATATACATTGTAATATTATATATTATATTATTTTACTTTATTAATGATTATATAATATATTATAATATATAGTAGAATAAATTATATTAATATTCATAATATTATAGAATTACACTGTTATATAACATATCGTATAAGTGATATATGGTACATAATTTTTATTTATTAAATTATCATTTTTACTACATATTATTATGTAATAATACATTATATATATTTTATTATTATCATGGTATATATGTATCATATTATATTTATTCCATTTTTATTCACATATATTTATTATATTATTATAAATATATATTATCTATACATATATAATATGTATTATTATATATTTATTTGTTATATATATATTCGTATTTACATATGATATGTATGATATACATATCATACGTATATGATAATTTGCTGATATATTTATTTCAAACAGTTTTTTTAGCAACCCTGCATTTGTACTTCTACCACCACCACAATTACTGTTTTTTTTTTTTTTTTAATAATTTTTTTTTTTTTGCAGTACGCGGGCCTCCCACTGCTATGGCCTCCCCCATTACGGAGCACAGGCTCCGGATGCGCAGGCCCAGCGGCCATGGCTCACAGGCCCAGCTGCTCCGCGGCATGCGGGATCTTCCCGGACTGGGGCACGAACCCGCGTCCCCTGCATCGGCAGGTGAACTCTCAACCACTGCGCCACCAGGGAAGCCCCAATTACTGTTTTTCATGTCATGTTTTACAGCTTTTTGTTTTGTGCATCCTTTAACTACTTATCCTGGAAATAGATGATTTTACTATTTTGTTTTTTTACCTTCCTACTGCTAGCTTTGTACGTTGTTAATTTACTATGATTACTATGTATTTATCTTTACCAATGAGTCTTTTCCTTTTCTAGTTTTATGTTTCTAGTTGTGGCCTTTTCTTTTTTGCTTAGAGAATTCCCTTTTACATTTCTGGTAAATCCGGTTTGTGTGCTAAACTCTTTTAGCTTTTGTCTGTCTGTTAAACATTAGATTTTCCCATCAAATCTGTAAAAAGGCCTTGCCGGGTGGAGTATTCTTGGTTGTTTTTCCCTATTATCACCTTAGATATATTATGTAACCTCCTCTGGTCCGGGGTTTCCACTGAAAAGTAGCCTTATGCAGGTGTCCTTGTATATAGCTTTTCCCTTGCTGCTTTAATATTCTCTCTTTATGTTTAATTTTTGCTATTTAAACTACAATGTGTCTTGGGTTGGTCCCCTTTGATTAAGCCTGTTTAGGACTCTCTGTGCTCCCTAGACCTAGATATCTTTTCCTCTCCCAAGGAACTTAGGGAAGTTTTCAGCTTTTATATCTTTAAATATGTGCCCCTTTCTCTCTTTTTTCTCCTTCTGGTATCCCTATAATGCAGATATTACTATGCTTGATGTTGTCACAGAGGTCTCTTAAACTGTCCTCATTTCCTTTTATTTTTCTCGTCAGCTTCAGTGATTTCCATTACTCTATTTTCCAGTTCACCTTTCAGTTCTGCTGTATATTCTAATCCACTGCTGATTCCTTCTACTGTATTTTTTATTTCAGTTATTATTTTCTTCAGCTCTGTTGGCTTCTCCTGACTCTTTCTTAAATTAGTCACTTTGTTCATCCATTCTTCTCTGAGTTTTTAGATCATCTTTAAATTGTTATCTTGAACTCTTTCTAAGGTAGATTGCCTGTCGCCTCTTCACTTAATTCTGGGGTCTTATCTTGTTCCTTCATTTGGAACATGTTTCTCTGTCACCAAAAATTGCCTAATTTGCTTTTTTTTGTGTGTGGTACACGGGCCTCTCACTGTTGTGGCCTCTCCCGTTGTGGAGCACAGGCTCCAGATGTGCAGATTCAGCGGCCATGGCTCACGGGCCCCACCGCTCCATGGCATGTGGGATCTTCCCGGACCGGGGCACGAACCTGTGTCCCCTGCATCGGCAGGCGGACTCTCAACCACTGTGCCACCAGGGAAGCCCTAATTTGCTTTTTTAAATTCCTATGTATCTGGTAAGTTGGTTATATTCCTCAACTTTGAAGAAGTGGCCTTTTGTAGGAGAAATTCTGTGAGTCCTAGCAGTCCACTCCCCTCTGGTCACCAGAGCTATGTGCTCCAGGGGTACCCCCTGTGTGAACTGTGTGTGACCCTCTATTGTGGCAGGCTGACTACTGTAAGCTCTATGGTCGGTGTGGTCGGCCACTGGACTTGTTGTTTGGCAGTCCTTGCCTTGTGCAGAGGTTGCTGGCCCTTGGTTGTGGGGGCTGGGTGACAAAGTGGCTGGCTGAGGAATCCTGGTCGGTTACAGGGCTAGTACTGGCTCACTTATGGTCAGAGCAGGGTCCTGGGGTGGTTTTAGTGCTGACGTTCTCATATATCCTGTCAGCCTGCTTGTCAAGCGGTCACTTCCTGACATGGATGGTTGCAGGTCCCAAGGTTTCCCAAAGCTGGTGCTGGCTTGCTGGTGGGGGGGCTGGGGCCAGGGCTCAGGGGTTCTGGGGCTGATGTCAGCCTGCTTGTGAGCAAAGTTGTGTACTGAGTTCTCTGACTGCAGGGCCCTTGGGGTCCAAGGGCTAGTACTCATACACTGGTATGTGGGCTTGGGTCCCGGTTCCTCTGGTTTATACAGCCATGTGCCGGGGTGGCTGTGGGATCAGGAAGTTTTACAGCAGCCTGCCTTCAGGTTGGTGACACTGTGTTCCCTCCTGGCTAGTTGCTTGAGCTAAAGTGTTCCAGTACTTGTCACTAAAGGCCGGTGGGGCCAGGTCCCAGTGCTAGTAAACTAGAGGAAGGATTCCAAAATGACATTTGCCAGCACCAGTGTACATGTGGTAGAACGAGCTCCCCCAAATGGCTGCCATCTGTGTCTTTGTCCCCAGGGTGAGCTCCAGTTTCCTCCAGCTTCTCTGGGGGGCTGTCCAAGTTCAGCAGGTGGGTCTGAACCTCCTTTCAAATTACTGCTTCTGCCCTGGGTCCCGGAGCATCTAAAACTTTGTGTGTGCCTTTTAAAAGGCAGTCTCTATTTTCCACAACCCTCTGGATCTCCCAAAAGTAAGCCCCACCGGCCTTCAAAGCTAAATGCTCTGAGAGCTCATCTTTCTAGTACAGGACCCCCAGGCTGGGAAGCCAAAGTGGGGCTCAGGCCCATTGCTCCTTGGGGAGAACCTTTGCAATTGTAATTATCCTCCTGTTTGTGGGTCACGCATCCAGGGTTATGGGTCTTGACTATACTGTGACTGCCCCTCCTACCCATCTCATTGTTATTTCTTCTTCATATCTTTAGTTGTAGAAGATATTTTATGCTAGATTCCTGTCTTTTTCATCAATAGTTGCTCTGTAAATGGTTGCAATTTTGGTGTGCCTGTGAGAGGAGGTGAGCTCAGGGTCTTCATACCATCTTGGCCTGAAATCTGAGGAGCCGGAAGAATTTTGAGGTGCTTGCTACAAAAAGCGTACATTGCTTTGAGTGGGCCTTTAAAGGCAGTTCTGGTGAAAGCTCAGAAAGAAAAGAGGAGAGCCATAGAGAAAGCCTTAGTTTTTTTAAAGAATGCATAAGAAATCCTTAACAGAATGTGGGTAGAAATATGGACAGTAAAGGTCATTTTAGTGAGATCTCAGACACAAATGAGGAATGTATTATTGGAAACTGGAGGAAAGGTGAAGTGGCAAAGAACTTGGCTGGTTGTGTGTGTGTCCTAGTTTTTTGTGGAAAGAAGAGCATGCAAGTGATAAAATTGGATATTAGCCTGAAGAGATTTCTAAGCAAAGTGTTGAAGGTGCAGCTTGGCTTCTGACTGCTTATAGTAAAATGCAAGAAGAGAGAAATGACTTAAAGATGGAATTTTTTAGCAAAGCGAAATAATAGCTAAAAGATTTGGAAACTTCTTAGTATCCATATCGTGAAAAATGAGAAAGCATGTTCAGAAGAAAACAGTAAAGGTGTGGCCAGCATCTGGTTGATAAGATGAGTATATATCTGAACCATAGACTCAATCAGCCACCCCAGCAGGAAACTGCCAGTTTGAACTGAAGAGGAAGGAGATAAGAAAGAATGAAGGAAGGCTGTGGACTTCTTGGATTTTATAGGACAGGATCATAGAGCTATTCAGCTCTGAACTTGCACTATTCTTCAGGACAGGGAAGAATGACCCAGAAGGTGATTCAGAGATCATCAGGCTGTGCCCTTTGTTTCAAAAAGGAGATTGACCATCATCTTGCTTTCAACAAGCCAGTTGGCCTCTGCCCAAAGCCCTGGGGACTGGGCCACCTGGCAGAGTTCTGGTGGGTGCAGAACTACTATTTCAGGACTACCACTTCAGTGGGCCTGGAAAGCAGAGCATCAAGCCAAAGAGGTTTATTCTCAAGCCTTAAGGTCTAATGTATTTTGCTCTGCTAGGTTTTGGACTTGCTTGGGACCTGTCACCCATTCCTTCTTTCCTGTTTCTCCTTTTTGGAATGAGAATATCTATTCCATGTCTGTCTTACCATTGTATTTTGGAAGTATAACTTATTTGGTTTCACAGGTTCTCAGCTGGAGAGGAATTCTGTCTCAGGATGAATAGTGTCTCCAGTCTCACCCAACTCTGATGTAAATGATATTTATATGAAACTTTGGACTTTAGAGTCAATGTTAGAATGAGTTAAGAGTTTGGGGATCATTGGGATGGAATGAATATATTTACATGTGAGAAGGACATGGATTTTGAGGGGCCAGGGACAGAATGTTATGCACTAAATATTTGTGTCCCCCCAAAATTCATATGTTGAAATCCTACTCCCTAATGTGATGCTATTATGAGGTGAGACCTTTGGGAAGTAATTAACATTAGATTAGGCCATGAGGGTGTAACCCTCATGAGTCATATTAGTGCCCTTATAACATTATGAGAGTGCTTGCTTCCTCTCTCTGCTCTTGCTATGTAAGGATACAATGAAAAGTTGCAGTCTGCAACCATAGAGAAGGCTCCCACGAGAATGTGACCATGCAGGCACCATGATTATGGACTTCCATCTTCCAGAACTGTGAGAAATAAATTTCTGTTGTTTATAATCCTACCAGTCTATGGCAGTTTGTCATAGGAGCTGAACTAGGATGGGGTAACCATCATTTAGACATAGACCATGGTATTTTGGTTTCTGATCTCTCTTCTTTTGCCCATACCCCACTAGCTCTGAAATAATAGGTGAAAATAGTAAGACAATCCCCTTAATCTTATCTTTATCAGCAGTCTCACAAAATTTTGTAGATACTAGTCTCTAAGGATGGCTTCAGTTTGGGTATAGATATTATTGGCTATTTCATGCACTAAGATTTCAAATTCCTGGATTCTCAGTCAATTTAGACTATAGGTCAGGGACAGTATCTTTCTTAACAAAGCTTTATTTCCCTTTGTCTCTACTTGCAGACTAGTTCACTCTAATGTGAATTCATTGCAGAAGTTTTTTGATTAATTTGTTTACTGGAAGTATCAATTGGCAGCCATTACATAAGGCCATTCTGTTTTTTTCACTAGTTATTTACCTAATGCTACAGTCTTGGCTGGCACTTGATCTGCCTTCCAAAGTACTGTAGATGATATTTTGAACAAATGCTTTGCCATTTCTTAACAAGAGTTACCATGTTTCCAACCTCCAATATCTATCTCCTCTCTGCCTCCACTAAGTTGATGCTAACTTTTAGGTTGGTTATTTGTTATATTCTACTCCTAGTTATCAAATGTTGCAGCTGATAAAACTAATAAACAAATATATGGAAAAATTTCAATTTTGTTAATTTTCAAATATCTTTTTTAAAAATAATGGAACACATCGTCTTTCAAATTAGAAAAATAATTTTTAATCATGTTATAAGTGATAAAAACATGCAGCAAAACTGGTACTTTCATACATGCATATTGGGAAGACCAGGCTTTAGTTTAATTAGGCAATATAAATTGACTATAATTTATATTTTAATAAAGTAGTAACATTTGTTAAAACCATTCTAAGAAATAATTAATAAAATGAAAATGATATGCATGATTTGTTTCCTATTGCTGCCAAAATAGGAACAACTTGAAAATTAAAATGAAGAAAAATGGGTGATAAAATTATGATACATCTATTAAATGGAATAGTATGTAACTTAAAATAATTAGGAAAACTATGTTGCTACATGAACAAGTAAGTGTAAATGCTGCAGTGTAAAAATCAGGATATAAAATTACATGTGTGCAAGGATTGCAAGCAAGTGAAGTAATATATGGAGAATTATTAGATCGGAGTATAACAAAATGATTGTAGTTAGATGTTCTGTTGGGTGGTGAGATCATGTTGCTAACCTACAATTTCCAATTTTCTGTCTGGGAAAAAAACCTAAAGATTTATGACCTATACACTGACATGACTTACCTTTAAAACATAAAAAAAAGAACCTATATTATTAAATAATAATTTAATAAAATTAAATTATTAAAACTAAAGATTAAAAGAGGCACATCATTAAAATCTGGTGGGTAAAGTTAGATGCAACATACTATTGTTTGTGTTGGACATTGTGCTATTCACAGGACAGCTGTCTTCATCATTCTATCCTTTAATTATTCTTTGCAATGTATTTATTTAAATTCTTAAACAAACTGCCAGTAATTAATTATCTGAATTAATTCTTATCAGATCTCCTTTAAAAGTGTTCAGAATACAGTTAAAATTATGTTTATTTAAAGATACAAAAATTCCACAATATTTCTGTAACTTTTTATGAAATTACTTTCCATTTCCTATTCTTATTATTTATTTTTCTTACATTGGGCTGTTTCCATTTCAATAATTCTGCCAAACTATGTCTATGGTATTTAAAACACTTAACCTGTTCACAAAATAATTTTTTTATAGGTAATGGGGGAGAATGTTAATATAAATTTTATAGGTAGAAGATTTAAAAAAGGCATGTTTGATACACACATATTAGTAAATTCCCCCCATTCGGGATCCTGTTACCCAAGTTTAGTTAGGTCCACATTCTTTTTGTTTTCTCCATGGACCTCTGGTATTCACTACATAAGTCTGTTCTCCATTTTAACGGTTTACTAAAAATAATTGTTGTAATGTTTTATGGTGAAGCTTGTGTGCCACACATATTTTCCCTTCCAACCATGTATCTCAAGATAATATTTTTCCTTTGAACAAATTATATTACCTTCCTTGAAAGAAGATTGCTTTTAGAAATTTTGCAGGTTGGATTCTGGATTATGTTCTAATAGTTGTGGTAGCCTCCTCAGGAATAACTATAATACTTGAGTTCACTCACCATTATCTCTCCTTTATGTTATATCTTACTACTTTTAACGGTCTTTTCCATCTCCAACCTGGGGGAGTTTCTAAAGTCTGTCTTCAAGCTATTGATTTTCATTATTACTTCATTTTTTAGTTAATTAAATTTTTTTTCCTCTACCCCATTTATGTCCATCACATCTATATTCTCTTATCTGTGAACTTTGAATCTATACCTGCTTTTATAATTCTTTCTGGTCCTGAGTCTGGGTCTTTTTTTTCTTAATTTAGGATGTCAATTTCCTAAAATTTCCATCTGGTTTAGTAAACATTGTTATTCCTCTGAATCTTTATGCTACTGGACCTTTTCACTTGTTCTGCAATAATTTTGCATGGTCATTATGTATGGCTTTTTAAAACTCATCCTTGGCTTCACAGAGATCATGACAGAACATGACCCAGGCAGAAAACTGAAGTTGGTGATTTGCTCTGTTGATTTGATTGATACGAACTCTTATCACTTAAGTGATGATCACAACTAGTCAGATATATTGCTTCTGGATGTCTGCAGCTCCAAACCACCAAATCAATGTCTAATTTATATCTGAGGGACAGATATGGAACATCTTAGAATTTCTTAGCCTGTTACTTTGACATAAAACAAAAATATATATTTAAAAATTACCCCCTCACTGTTAATATTTCCACATTTTTCCAGTGTCTACTCTACCTATATAATTTTCTTGTAGGGACTCTGTTTCCAGAGTTGCAACATGACATCACTAGTATCATTCCTTCCTACTTACGTATCTCCCTTCAATAACATTGTCTTTTTCCAGCAAACTCCCAACTCAATCCCCACCACACCACCTGCTTTATATCAAATACTCTTGGAATTTTAAGCCCCTGACTAGATATAGCAGGAAAAAAAAAAGGGGAGAGAGAAATATGGCATTGAAGAATTAGTACCCAAGAAATTGAGGGTCAAAAGTTCATTTTTTCTAGTTTATCACACCATCAATTAAGCTTCTCTATATGCCAGGGACTGAGCTAGGTGGTGGAAATACAGCCTTAGCAAAGTAATAATAATAAACCAAAAAACTATGATCTCTGTGTTCGTGAGCCTCACATTCTAGTAGGAAGTAAACATGAATAATTAAGATCTATTTTTCTATTTCTCAGGTTTCCTTTTATTTTTATTATAAAGTGTGGTAAATATAACAAAGGGAAAGTATACAATGCCATTAGAGAACAGAGTGTTAAATAGATTAGTGGTTCAGAGAATGATTCTCTGGGTAAAAGACATTTGAGTTGAGGACTAAAATATGAAAAAGGGTTAATCATGTGATGAGTACATATGTGCTTGTTAGGTGAGAGCTGGGATGGTGAGCAGGCAGAAGGAACACAGCCTGCTACATGTCCTGAGGTAGAAAAGAACTTGGCCCAAATCTCATGTCTGTGAAACAGAAATCATGCAGTGAAAGAGATAAGAAGCATGATTTTCCCTGCAAGTGAACCTGATACACATAGGCCACTATCCTTTCACTATTGCTTTATTTTGTTACTTCTATTTCAACAGGTAGATTATAAATTCTGTTTTAGTGATATCATGGATTTTCAATCTTTAACAGAATATTTATAAGTATTTTTGTTGGCAGTTAGCAGAATTTGCAGCACAACTTAACCAGGTGGCATTTTAAGAAGACTCTATCAAGTGGTCAAACATTCCAAAAGCAGCATCATGGTGGTAACAGGCCACAGGTTGCCTTGTTACCCTACCATCGATTTGGCCAGTACAGAGTCAATGGCCCCAAATAGATTTAGACAGTTTACTACTTATGTCAAAGCAGAGTGAGATCAACATGGTCCCAGCTCCCCAAATTCTCAGTTTCACATTATGAATCTAAACCAGAAATGTCAGATGACAGACAACACAGGTGATTGGTCACTCTGTCATTGAGGATCAGTTTCTAAACCACAGCAAGCAGTTATGTAAATTTACACAGAAGCCTGCAGCTGTACTACAGAGATGAGGTGCAGTGGAAAGTCCTGTGCTCAGCTGAAACTACGGAGATGGCCAGGAATTAGCTCTGTGTCCGTCTTTCACAAGATCAGGATGAAAAAATACCTTGTGGCAGTTTCTCACAAGGCTTACCTCTGGTTGCTCCAAAAGGAGTCACAGAACTCTGGATCAAAACTTGGGTTAGACTATGGTCACAGTTGGCCACACGGATTATGTGGAGGCAAAATCACTAGGGCACCATGGCGGAGCCATTTCCTTATAGAATCCCCAGTCTATTTTTAATGCTGCTTTGTGTCCTTGTGTATTTATAACCATCAGAAATATTATATAGAAGTGACTTATAGAAAAATAGTGTAAACTAATATGATACCAGACTAAAATGCCAACTCTCTATCTCTAAATATCTGTCTGTGTATTCATCTATTTATATTTCTAAAGTAGAGGTATTTGCCCTAAGTATTTGTGTTCAAGATGATTATATTGGATCTCTGTCCTCTTATTAGGGCAATTTGGATAATGCCTAAATAATTTTAAGACTACAGAGTAATATACAGGCAGTAAGCATAGAGGTTTGTACAATTATCTATAACCCAGAGAAGAGAAACCTTAGCCTCGTTTGAGGAACTCAGGAGTCTTCTGGAAAAACATGACAACAAGGCTAATACCTAAAGGAAGAGGATGAATCTAGCATGTAGTTCCCAAGCTTTATTCTTGGCATATGTTGTGGCTGGAAATGAAGTAAAAAATAAGTCAGTATATGGTCTTGCATAATAGTCTAACAATCCAAGTATTATAGATTTTATCTAGAGGGAGTGTAACTTTAGGAATTAAAATTGAAAGGGTGATATATTTGTGTGTCAGATAGCCCTGGTGGCAGGGACTATAGGTTTAATACTGCACCCCTTCCCTCCCCAAACTAAATCAAACCAAAATAGAACAAATAAAGCAAATAGATTCACAGTTTTTCAAAATGGAAATTGACAACTTTATTCTAAAATTTATTTAGAAATACAAAAAAAGAGCCAATACATATGCGAAAGGGTATTGATACCATCAGAGCTCTGGATAGGAAAACAGAAGCCACATTATGTATTTGGGGTATGAAGCGTTTTATTATCGCAAATTAGAAGCTTAAATAGACATTTAAAGAGTCTGAGGAGTAAAGCTCAGGGAAGCTCCCATTTCTCTTCCTCTGCATCAGTAATGTGAGCTGTGCTCAAGAGCTCATCAGAAGCTGCTGAGATCTCATATCTGTCTGTCAGTCTGACTACAACCTTCTCTAGGAAATATGACCTTTCCTTCCCTTCTTAAAATTCTCTCAACGTCAGACTTTAATCCAGAATCAAACAGACAGGAAGTTCTTGGAAATGCAATCTCTGGCTTCTCCTCTGTAACAAAGAGAACATCTTGGTAGTGATGCCAAGTTGAGAACAGATAAATCAGAACAATGTCCAACCTCACTGGTAATTGGAGATATAGGAGTAAGCCTGCAAATGGGTTTACTACACAACCACCAGGTGGCTAGAAATAAAAAGACTGGCAATTGGAATTTTTGGCAAATATGTGGAGTGAGAGCAATTCTTCTACATCATGGGTGAAAGCGTAAATTGGTAAAACCACACTGGAAAACCATTTGGCATTGTCGATGAAGTTGAGCATAGGCATATCATATGACTCATTCTATTCCTAAGTATGTATCCAACAAAAACGTGTGAAATATGTAGCAAGGACCATGTCCAATAGTGTCCACAGCTACCTGGCATATTTGAGGAAGCCAGTGTGGCTGGAGTGAGGTTGTAGGAGATGAAGTGAAATGAGGAACAGGGTGAGATTGTGCAGGGCCATGCTGGCCATTGTTAAGACTTTGAAGAGTTTCCCTCAAAGGGTTAACATAACTGTATTGTTTTTATAAAAGGATCATTCTCGCTCTGTGTTGAGAAGTGACTGAGGGGGCACAAGGGCAAAGCAGGAAGACTAGGTAGGACGCTGTTGCAAAGACCCTGGTGAGATTGATGGTGTCTTTTACCTGGGTGGTGGGGGTGAAAGTGCTGAGAAGATGGGCAGATTCTGAATATACTTAGAAGGTAGAGCCAGGCAGGATTTATTTACGGTCTGGATGTGGGGTAAGAAAGAAGAATAGGCTCAAGAACGACCCCAGGTTTCATGTACTGAGCAACCAGAAGACTAGAGCTGTCGATAACCAAGATGGACAAGACTGTGGAAGAATAGGTTTTATGCTCCTGGCGAGCTGGGTGTTGGGCATAATAAAGTTTGAAAGGCTTATTAGGAGGCCGAATAGTCACAGAATAGGGTGTAAGTGATATAAAACCTTCATAATGTAATAAAAAACAAAACACTATCTAAACAAACAAGAAGCATAGACAGTATAACAAATGTTTAGCTATGTGGAAGAACAGGAGGTAGGTGGTAGCAGGATGAATTTGAATGTTCATTTCTTCATCTTCATAATAGGCAGTCAGTTACTACTCTCTGAACCTGAGATATTTAGTTCAAAAAATAATATAACATCTTTAGGTTTTCATGAACATTTAAAATTGAATTTGGAAAGATATTTTAGGATATGCTATCTTTTTTGGTGAAGAAACAATTACCAAAACTTCAATAATTCTTTTAGTTTCAATTCATCTTTTTTCTTTTAAATTAAAATAAAATGACATTGATAATTTTTAAAATAAAAGAAGCAAGTACAGTCCCATTTTAATAACATTATTTTGGTCTCTCAATCTAGATATCTGTATCTCTATGTTTATGTAGGAATAGACAAATGTCTGGATTATGGTCACTTAAATTTAACAATGATTATATCTAGGTGATGGAATAGTTTGTTGTTTTTTTAAACTTGTTTTTTTTTTTTACACTGAATAGCTTGGATACTTTTTAAACATGCAAATTTTATCTTCAAATAAACGTACAGGAGTTTCTATATTTAAGGGTAATAACAAAATACAGATTACACAAATTTTTTATTTCATAATTTTAAAATTTGCAAAATATTAAGCAAAATGTCTGACAGTACTTCTGGGAAGCCCATCTCCAAGCCAGACTCATGCCTAGGTGTGTCCATATTTACCACATCGATGGTGGTAAACTTATAAACAAACACCTGTTATCTAAGGTGAATAATGTATTATTTTGTTTGCAAAACTAAGTGAATATAATCACTTTTGTGGATCAGTAGTTTATCACATTAAATAATGAGTCCTGATTATTCACTGGCAGAATGGTTGACACCAAACAACATTCAGAAGTAAGAGTAAAGCAATCAATTGGTTTATCCATTTTGGGATGACTTAATCCATTGTCTATCCATTCCTACCCAGAGGAGCTGAGTTGCTTCAATTAGTTTCACTGTTTCTCTTTTCTTATAATTAAAAATAGTTATCATTCCTTTGGTTGAGTAGGTAGTCTACAGCCTATAGCTGCAATGTCCAACATAGTAGTCACTACTCATGAGGGTATTTAAATCTAAATTTGTTAAAATTAAATAAAACCTAAAATTCAGTTTCTCCTTATATTGGCACATTCCAAGTGGTCAATGGCTAGTGGGTACCATTTTGAACCTTGAAGATACAGAAAATTTTCATTATCTCAGAATGTTCTACAGGACAGTGCTTTGTTCCATGAAGAAAGCTTTTTAAAATGATTCTCTAAAATGTGTTATCTCTCTTTTATTTCTCTAGATCACTTTTTTAAAATTGCCTTTGCAAAATAATCAAGGTATGTTATGCATTATCCAGTGATTTAACTATTGTAAGAATTTGGAACAAAATATGAAAAATAACTTCTTGTAAGTAGGTGTTAAAGTTGACTTTCAACTGATGATGTCACTGTAGAAAGAGCTCTGATCCCAGGGCTAACAAGGATCTGAAAAAATCTTCAAATCTGAATATAAAAATATTAGCCATAGAGTTGCATATAGGGTTAATCTAACAACAAAAGATCATGAAAGTTATAATTCAGAATAAATGCAAAAAATTTTTCATTACTTTTGGTTTGTTTTTGAGGCATTTTATAAAGCTTATAAAAATATTTATTGAACACATCAAAAGTTCATTCTTAGATGTATTGGCATAATTTTTCTATTTCTGGGAATTTAAATAGTGACTGCCTCAAGTACATTACTTTGGAAGATGACTTTGTTCTTTAACAACTCAGGATCTGAGCTAATAATGGCAGTCAGCCACCCAATTTCATAGATTAGTTTAAAATATCTCTTGCTTACTAAGCAAAATGTCAAGGCCTTAGATATTAGCATTTACTTAATTTCCTCTGCCTAAAAATAATTAACACCTCTCCCTATAACTTGGGAAAAGCATTTATATTAATGAGTTACTCTGTTGACACCCAATAAATATCAATAATTTATATTAATTGCTTTTCAAAAATAATAGTGTTTGTGGTTTCCAGTACTACACACATATCATTATTCATCAGCATTTAAAACACATTTTTCTGTGAACTTGGAATTGCTTTCTGTAAATGTTCCAAGAACTTGTGATGAGATTGATGCTGCAAGCAGCTATGCTTTGTACATTTTAGCACAGAGAGATTCCCTCTTCTGCATTATTTCAGGTATTTGGTTTCACATTTTCCAAGTTTGTGTTTCCAAATATGTGCTTGCAAACAAATTCCCATCTTGTTGCATGAAAGTTGAAGACACAATTTACTTTTTATGTTGTATAATTGAAAATATAGTCTTCCTAGTTATATTTCAGGAGTTAAGAATTTTCTTATCTGTCTTAGTATTGTTTATAGAGTAAAACAAACAAACCAATTACAAAACACAAAAAAATAAAATCAGGGTGTATTAAAAAAATCTACTCAAAATATTTGGTTGATTGATTATTGGTCTTATTTTCTAAATTGCAAAATTTTATGTACACATTTTCCATCTTGAGCATTTTTGAATACTCAGTAAATACTACTTGGGGTAAATACTACGTTTACATAATTATCACTTTACTGCTGAAGTAGAAGTTAGCCCAGACAGAAAAAAAAGTCTTCATGTCTTAAAGGTTAAAGTTCCACATGCTTGTGATCTTCTCTTTCCAAAGATGTCATGGAAATAATGGAATAAAGTCAGTGTTGGACAAGGGTGTTTGGGAGTGCACATGGATTCTTTAACCTAATACAAGAGGCTTGGTAGAATTCACACATTCCTGGAATCTGGGGATCCTCAAGGATCAAGACTGACCCAGTGAAAGATGTCTTCTGTGTCTTGCTATTTGCAACATGGCAGAAGGGAAGAAGGTGCTGAAGACCAGTGACTTATGTGGGACCTACCTCTCTGTTGAAGCTCTGAGTGAATTCCCTGACCCGTAGCTATTTTGGATTGCCCAGTTAGTTATCTCCTCAGCATATTGGAGACTCTGCCTCCATTCTCTAGCTGCACTGAACCCACTTATACTAACTGATTTCTGCTGAGCTTAACTGCCTTTGCTCTGTGAGTTAGGAGATCTATATGTCTGACAATAGCAAAATAACAATTATCTGTATGAAAAATCACCATGTAAACAAAGTTAAAAGTAAAATCATTGACTGAAAAAAAGTATGCAACAACATGTAACAGAAAATAAATAGCCAGAATATTCCATAATGTTTATAAGAAAAGACAAAAACACAGCAGAAAAATAGGCAAAATTTTGAACAAACCATTTGCAAAAGAGGAAATACAAATAAAGGATGCTTGCCTTAAAAAGGAAGCAAGGAAATGCAAATTAATGCAACTGTGAAATATCTTATTCTCCCATCAGATTGAGAAAAAAAGTGGTAATATCAAGTGTTGATGAAGATTCTGGGATATTAATATTCTCGTATCTGTTGATTAATTTAAATTGCTTTAGCTTTTTTAATCCTAGGAATATCCTAGTTATAAGTAATAATAATGAACATTTTTTTTAACCAATTGTCTTGATTATTCAATATCTATGCACCCTTTCTTTTTTTGTAATAAAATTCTGATATTCCTTTGGGAATCCAACTCATCTTCATTGGATTAAATCTTGTTGGAATTACCAATCACCCTCCCCAAGGACAAGGGATTATCATATGGTTTAGGTAAGGCTCCTCAGTGCCCTCTTTGGAATCTGAATCTCAATCAAAATTACAAGGACCTAAAAATATAGGAGTGCTAAAGACATTTCAGATTTTCAGATTTCATCAGTTTAAGATGCCATACATGCAAGATGCAACATTATTGCATGTATCACCTAAAAAGGGGCACCAATTACATAGATAATGCTTTCCTTTCACTTAGAAAATTTTATATTTAGTAAACAAGCTCCTTTAGATATACTTACAAATTCATTTTTGTCATATTTCACTAATGAACATAAAAAGAAAAATATGTGAAATAAATTGACTAAGGAATACCTAAATCCTTTGTGAATCACTTTTTTTCTCAGACTTATCAGTATTCTTGATTCTCTGGGCTAATTGAGAGAGAGTAATTGATGGAGTACATTTTAGTCTCAGATATACTTTTCCAAGCCACTGATATCCATTCATCACATGTTGGTGCCTGTAGTCATTTCTTCAATGATGAATATTAAATTCACTAATAAAACATTTATGCACTGCTGTTGCTTTTATGTGTTTTTGCATACACAATCATTTAAAAATAAATATGACTTAATAGTATAATCAAGATATTTTAAATGTAATTAAACCAAATGTGTAGGGTGTCAATCAAACTCATTAATTAACTGTAGTAAGAACATTATTGACAACATGACCAAGTTCTCACATGCTCAGACAATGTCATCTACTTTAAAGTGCCTCAGTCCAACCAGAATTGTGAAACTTCATTTAAAATATATTTTAAATATAAAAAATACAAAGTTTGAAAATGATTTATTCAGAGATATCTGTATGCTACCTAAAAGAGACTTTAGATTTAAAGACACACACAGACTGAAAGTAATAGGATGGAAAAAGCTATTCCATGCAATTGAAAATGAAAAGAAAGTGTGGGGTTACAGTACTTGTATCAGACAAAATATTCACCCAACTTAGGAGTACCTAAATACATAGAGCAAATATTAACAAACATAAAGGGAGAAATTGACAGTAACACAATAATAGTAAGTATTGTTAACACCCCAGTTACATCAATGGACAGATCATCTAGAATAAGAACAAAACAAAACAAAAACAAAACAAATAAACAAACAAAAAAACCATTAAGAAAACACTGGCCTTAAACAACACACAAGATCATTTGGACTTAACAGATGCATAGAGAACATTTCATCCAAAAGCAACAGAATACACATTATTTTCAAAAGGACATGGAACATTCTCCAGCATAGAACACATGCTAAACCACAAAACAAGTCTCAATAAATTTGAGAAGATTGAAACAACAGCACTATGAGACCAGAAATCAACTGCAAGACAAAAACTGCAATAAAACTACAAAAAATGAAGGTTAAACAGTATGCTACTAAACAACAAATGGGGCATTGAGTAGCAAAGAGAAAAAAAATACCTGGACACAAATGAAAATGAAAACAATGATCAAAAATCTATGGGGGAGGAGAGGAGGAAGATGGTGGAAGAGTAAGAAGTGGAGATCACCTTCCTCCCCACAGATACACCAGAAATACATCTACATGTGGAACAACTCCTACAGAACACCTACTGAATGCTGGCAGAAGACCTCAGACTTCCCAAAAGGCAAGAAAATACCCACATACTGAGGTAGGGCAAAAGAATAAACAGAGACAAAGGGATAGGGACAGGACCTGCACCAGTGGGAGGGAGCTGTGAGGGAGGAAAGGTTTCCACACACTAGGAAGCCCCTTCACGGGCAGAGACTGTGGGTGGCGGAGGGGGGAAGCTTTGGAGCCACGGAGGAGAGCACAGCAACAGCGGTGAGGAGGGCAACGTGGAGACATTCCTGCACAGAGGATTGGTGCAGACCTGCACTCACCAGCCCAAGAGGCTTGTCTGCTCACCTGCCAGGATTGGCGGGGCTGGGAGCTGAGGCTCAGGCTTCGGTCAGAGCCCAGGGAGAGGACTGGGGTTGGCGGCGTGAACACAGCCTGAAGGGGGTTAGTGCACCTCGGATAGCCGGGAGGGAGTCAGGGAAAAAGTTTTGACCTGCCAAAGAAGCAAGAGACTTTTTCTTCCCTCTTTGTTTCCTGGTGCGCGAGGAGAGAGGATTAAGAGCGCAGTTAAAGGAGCTCCAGAGACGGGCACAAGCTGCAGCTAACAGGGCGGACCCCAGAGATGGGCATGAGATGCTAAGGCTGTTGCTGTCGCCACCAAGAAGCCTGTGTGTGAGCACAGGTCACTATCCACACCTCCCTTCTGGGGGGCCTGTGCAGCCTGTCACTGCCAGAGTCCCAGGATCCAGGGACAACTTTCCCAGGAGAATGCACAACATGCCTCAGGCTGGTACAATGACCCGTCAGCCTCTGCCACCACAGGCTCGCCCAGCATCTGCACCCCTCCCTCCCCCTGGCCTGAGTGAACCAGAGCCTCCAAGTCAGCTGCTCCTTTAACCCCATCCTGGCTGAGCGAAGAACAGACGCCCTCCAGCGACCTACATGCAAAGGTGGGGCCAAATCCAAAGCTGAGCTCCGGGAGCTGTGTGAACAAAGAAGAGAAAGGGAAATCTCTCCCAGCAGCCTCAAAAGCAGCAGATTAAAAAGCTCCACAATCAACTTGGTGCACTCTGCATCTGTGGAATACATGAATAGACAATGATTCATCGCAAATTGAGGAGGTGGACTTTGAGAACAAGATTTATTATGTTTTCCCCTTTTCTTCTTTTTGTGAGCATGTATGTGTATACTTCTGTGTGAGATTTTGTCTGTATAGCATTGCATTCACCATTTGTCCTAGGGTTCTATGTGTCTTTTTTTTTTAAATATTTTTTCCTAATAATTATTTTTTATTTTAATAACTTTGTTTTATTTTATCTTTATTTTATTTTATGTTATCCTTTTTCTTTCTCTCTTTCTTTCTTTCTAATGTTTCCCCCTTTTATTCTGAGCCATGTGGATGAAAGGCTTTTGGTGCTGCAGCCAGGAGTCAGTGCTGTGTCTCTGAGGTGGGAGAGTCAACTTCAGGACACTGGTCCACAAGAGACCTCCCAGCTCCACATAACATCAAATGGCAAAAAACTCCCAGAGATCTCCAGCTTCACTCAAAGACCAGCAAGCTACAGTGCTGGGCACCCTATGCCAAACAACTAGCAAGACAGGAACACAATCCCACCCATTAACAGAGAGGCTTCCTAAAATCATAATAAGTCCACAGACAGCTCAAAACACACCACCAGACGTGGACCTGCCCACCAGAAAGGCAAGATCCAGGCCTCATCCACCAGAACACAGGCACTAGTCTCCTCCATCAGGAAGCCTACACAACCCACTGAAACAACTTCAGCCACTGGGCACAGACACCAAAAACAATGGGAACTATGAACCTGCAGCCTGCAAAAAGGACACTCCAAACACAATAAAATAAGCAAAATGAGAAGACAGAAAAACACACAGAAGATGAAGGAGCAAGATAAACACCCACTAGACCTAACAAATGAAGAGGAAATAGGCAGTCTACCTGAAAAATAATTCAGGGTAATGATAGTAAAAATGATCCAAAATCTTGGAAATAGAATGGACAAAATGCAGAAACATTTAATAAGGACCTAGAAGGACTAAAGATGAAACAAGCAACAATGAACAACATAATAAATGAAATTAAAAATACTCTAGATGGGACCAAGATCAGAATAACTGAGGCAAAAGAATGGATAAGTGACCTGGACGATAACATATTGGAAATAACTACTGCAGAGCAGAAAAAAGAAAAAAGAATGAAAAGAACTGAGGACAGTCTCAGAGACCTCTGGGACAACATTAAACGCACCAACATTCAAAGTATATGGGTTCCAGAACAGGAAGAGAAAAAGAAATGGACTGAGAAAATATTTGAAGAGGTTATAGTTGAAAACTTCCTTAATATGGGAAAGGAAATAGTTAATCAATTCTAGGAAGCACAGAGAGTCCCATACAGGATAATCCAAGGAGAAACATGCCAAGACACATAATCAAACTGTCAAAAATTAAATACAAAGAAAACATATTAAAAGCAGCAAGGGAAAAACAACAAATAACACACAAGGGAATCCTTATAAGGTTAACAGCTGATCTTTCAGCAGAAACTCCGCAAGCAAGAAGGGACTGGCAGGACATATTTAAAGTGATGAAGGAGAAAAACCTACAGCCAAGATTACTCTACCCAGGAAGGATCTCATTCAGATTTGATGGAGAAATTAAAACCTTTACAGAGAAGCAAAAGCTGAGAGAGTTCAGCACCACCAAACCAGCTTTACAACAAATGCTAAAGGAACTTCTCTAGGCAAGATACACAAGAGAAGGAAAAGACCCACAATAACAAACACAAAACAAATAAGAAAATGGGAATAAGAACTTACATATCAATCATTACATTAAATATAACTGGATGAATGCTCCCAACAAAAGACACAGACTGGCTGAATGGATACAAAAACAAGACCCATATATATGCTGTCTACAAGAGACCCACTTCAGACCTAGAGACACAAACAGACTGAAAGTGAGGGGATGGAAAAAGATATTCCATGCAAATTGAAACCAAAAGAAAGCTGGAGTAGCAATACTCATATCAGACAAAATAGACTTTAAAATAAAGAATACTAGAAGAGACAAAGAAGGACACTACGTAATGATCAAGGGATCGATCCAAGAAGAAGTTATAACAAATGTAAATATTTATGCACCCAACATGGGAGCACCTTAATACATAAGGTAAATACTAACAGCCATAAAAGGGGAAATCAACAGTAACACATTCATAGTAGGGGACATTAACACCCCACTTTCACCAATGGACAGATCATCCAAAATGTAAATAAATAAGGAAACACAAGCTTTAAATGATACATTAAACAAGATGGACTTAATTGATATTTATAGGACATTCCATCCAAAAACAACAGAATACATATTTTTCTCAAGTGCTCATGGAACATGCTCCAGTATATATCATATCTTGGGTCACAAATCAAGCACTGGTAAATTTAAGAAAATTAAAATCATATCAAGTATCTTTTTTGACCATAATGCTATGAGACTAGATATCAATTACAGGAAAAGATCTGTAAAAAATACAAACACAGGGAGGTTAAACAATACACTATTTAATAACGAAGTAATCACTGAAGAAATCAAAGAGGAAATAAAAAAATACCTAGAAACAAATGACAATGGAGACACGACGACCCAAAACCTATGGGATGCAGCAAAAGCAGTTCTAAGAGGGAAGTTTATAGCAATGAAATCCTACCTTAAGAAACAGGACACATCTCGAATAAGCAACCTAATCTTGTACCTAACGCAATTAGAGAAATAAGAGAAAAAAAAACCCAAAGTAGCAGAAGGAAAGAAATCATAAAGATCAGATCAGATATAAATGAAAAAGAAATGAAGGAAATGATAGAAAAGATCAATAAAACTAAAAGCTGGTTCTTTGAGAAGATAAACAAAATTGATAAACCGTTATCCAGACTCATCAAGAAAATAAGGGAGGAAACTCAAATCAATAGAATTAGAAATGAAAAAGGAGAAATAACAACGGACACTGCAGATATACAAAGGATCATGAGAGATTACTACAAGCAACTTTATGTCAATAAAATGTACATCCTGGAAGAAATGGACAAATTCCTAGAAATGCACAACCTGCGAAGACTGAACCAGGAATAAATAGAAAATATGAGCAGACCAATCACAAACACTGAAATTGAAACTGTGATTAAAAATCTTCCAACAAACAAAGGCCCAGGACCAGATGGCTTCACAAACAAATTCTATCAAACATTTAGAGAAGAGCTAACACCTATCCTTCTCAAACTCTTCCAAAATATAGCAGAGGGAGGAACACTCCCAAACTCATTCTACGAGGCCACCATCACCCTGATACCAAAACCAGACAAAGGTGTCGCAAAGAAAGAAAACTACAGGCCAATATCACTAATGAATATAGATGCAAAAATCTTCAACAAAATACTAGCAAACAGAATCCAACAGCACATTAAAAGGATCATACACCTTGATCAAATGGGGTTTATTCCAGGAATGCAAGGATTCTTCAATATACACAAATCCATCAATGTGATACACCATATTTACAATTGAAGGAGAAAAACCATATGATCATCTCACTACATGCAGAGAAAGTTTTCAACAAAATTCAACACCCATTTATGATAAAAACCCTGCAATACGTAGGCATAGAGGGAACTTTCCTCAACATAATAAAGGCCATATATGACAAACCCACAGCCAACATCGTCCTCAATGGTGAAAAACTGAATGCGTTTCCACTAAGATCAGTAACAAGATAAGGTTGCCCACTCTCACAACTGTTATTCAACATAGTTTTGGAAGTTTTAGCCATAGCAAACAGAGAAGAAAAAGAAATAAAAGGAATCCAAATATGAAAAGAAGAAGTAAAGCTATAACTGTTTGCAGATGACATGACACTATGCATAGAGAAGCCTAAAGATGCTACTAGAAAACTTCTAGAGCTAATCAATGAATTTGGTAAAGTAGCAGGATACAAAATTAATGCAGGCCGCCCGGCTCACCGCCTACCTGGTGGTGGCCTTGGCGTCGGTGTCGTCGCTCTTCCTCTTCTCGGTGCTGGCGTTCGTCGCGGTGCGACTGTGCAGGAGCGGCGGGGCGGCCTCGGTGGGTCGCTGCTCGGTGCCCGAGGGCCCCTTTCCGGGCCACCTGGTGGACGTCAGCGGCACGGGGACCCTGTCCCAGAGCTACCAGTACGAGTTCCCTCCGTCAGATTTCAACCTGACATGACTTAGGATTATGTATGGTCCTTCTGGGATAAACACTGCCCAACCACATCAGCGTTCTACCTCCTACAGAGTAATTAAAAGAAGATTAGAAGAATGGGAAGTTCTAAAGGGGAGAGAGCGATATCACTGTGAAAGTCTAAATTAACTACAACTAAGAATAAACTCTTGAAGCAACCAAACATCAATTTTTATGTCTATTTTGAAAGAAATGGAAAAAAACCCTTATTTTAAAGTACAAAATATTTAGTCCCCAATTAAAAAATCTGATTAGGAAAAAATAAAATTTCTCCTCATAGGCATTTTCTCATCCAGAGGCATAGAACTTTCCAGAAATTGAATACTCATGACTAGAAGAAAGAGAACTGAAGTTTCTCAAAGATTTTGAAAATTCTCAAAAGAGAAAAAGAATGTTGTTAACTAGACTTATGTCATCATTTGCAATATGCACAAATATCAAATCTCTGTCACACCTGAACCTAATATACTGTTACATGTCAGTTACAGCTCAAAAATGTAAAACCCCTTAATGACTGTAAAAAAAAAAAAAATTTAATACTGACATGTCTTCAATCACACATAAAGTTATAATCATATTAAAATGGTGTTATTTTATGTATGAGAGTCAAATACATGAATCCTTAGTAATCAGGGGAAAGACAGTATTTCCTTTCACTCATTAAGTACTTTATAGAGATATTGAATCTGGCTCTTTGGTCAGATTTTTTTTTCTTCTTTTCATACTTAGCTGAATTTTCATGAAGATCAGAGAAAAGGCAAAGAATTCTGATCAAGACTTCTCTGTATTTGGCTGGCTTAGTTCCAGCTCATGTCAGAACCAGGGAAGTTTTCAACTACAGAAAATATGGAGGCCAGTTCTTTTTTGGCCAATATGGTATATGATTTTGGACTCAAATTGGAGGCACTATATTACCGGGGAGTTATTTAGACCCAGACATAAGAAGAACAGATACTTAATAATATCTTAGTTGATAGATACACTGAATTCACATATTGTTGAGAAGTGATCAGAGTTTAGTAAAGCCAGAAAATATCATATGGACTAAATTTGAAGATAGGAAAAAATTATACCTTACTCTTGGTTCGAAGTTGCTTTTATTTCTTGGCTATTGGAAACCTTTTACCCTTTTATTTGAAGACAACTTTCAGAAACTTCTTTACCTGGATATTATATTAAGTACATGACAGAGAGGGCACTATATGTATAGTACTAACTATCTTTGCCACTTTTTGGAATTCCCCCAACCGAAAGTCCAGCACTAGGTAAAAATGATGACTTTCTACGTTCATAATAATTTCCCAGTCGTTTTTCTTTTAAAGGATGGACAAATTCATTACTGTGAATTATTTCCAGATTGATCTCTTACTAATATTCTAATCTAGTTTTTAATACTGAAAGGCAAAGAGATGAAAATGAACTTTAAACTTTTATGTAGAGTTGTTAAAAGACTAAACTATATTCAGATATCACTCATTAAAACTAGTGAACTAACTTACCACACTTTTAATACATCTTCCTTAATCCTTGAATATGGCTTCCTTGCAAATGGGGACTTTAAAAAATGACAGTTTAAAAAAATATATTCCACTGCTATATTTTGCTTCTTAGAGTAGATTGTTACATGTTTTAAAGCTGGCAACCTATTAGGCATAATTCAGTTATTTCTATGTCTAATCCTCATGTTCTTAGCCAATAGCTTGGTTGGTCATAGATTTAAAAATGTAAACTAGGGACTTCCCTGTTGGTGCAGCAGTTAAGAATCCGCCTGCCAATGCAGAGGACACGGGTTTGAGCCCTAGTATGAGAAGATCCCACATGCTGCGGAGCAACTAAGCTCGTGAACCACAACTGCTGAGCCTGCGCTCTAGAGCCCACAAGCCACAACTACTGAAGTCCACGCTCCTAGAGCCCATGCTCTGCAACATGAGAAGCCACTTCAATGAAAAGCGCGCGCACCGCAACGAAGAGTAGACCCCGCTCGCCGCAACTAGCAAAAGCCCGTGCACAGCAACGAAGACCCAACGCAGCAAAAAAATAAATAAATTTATATAAAAAAATAAAATGTAAACTAATAAAAAAAAAAAATTAATGCAGAGAAATCTCTGGCATTCCTATACATTAATGATGAAAAATCTGAAAGTGAAATTAAAAAAAAAACACTCCGAGTTACCACTGCAACAAAAAGAATAAAATATTAAGGAATAAGCCTACCTAAGGAGACAAAAGACCTGTATGCAGAAAATTATAAGACACTGATGAAAGAAATTAAAGAACATACATTGTGAAAATGAATCTACTACCCAACGAAATCTACAGATTCAATGCAATCCCAATTAAACTATAACTGGCATTTTTCTTAAAAAATTTCACAATTTGTATGGAAACACAAAAGACCCTGAATAGCCAAAGCAATCTTCAGAATAAAAAATGGAGCTGGAGGAATCAGGCTCCCTGAATTCAGACTATCCTACAAAGCTACAGTAATCAATACAGTATAGTACTGACACATAAACAGAAAGATAGATCAATGGAACAGGATAGAAAGCCCAGAGATAAACCCATACACCTATGGTCACCTTATCTTTGATAAAGGAGGCAGGAATGTACAGTGGAGAAAGGACAACCTCTTCAATAAGTTGTGCTGGGAAAACTGGACAGGTACATGTAAATGTATGAGATTAGAACTCTCCCTAACACCATACACAAAAATAAGCTCAAAATGGAGTAAAGACCTAAATATAAGGCCAGAAACTATCAAACTCTTAGAGGAAAACATAGGCAGAACACTCTATGACATAAATCACAGCAAGATCCTTTTTGACCCACCTCCTAGAGAAATGGAAATAAAAACAAAAATAAACAAATGGGAACTAATGAAACTTCAAAGCTTTTGCACAGCAAAGGAAACCATAAACAAGACCAAAAGACAACCCTCTGAAGGGGAGACAATATTTGTAAATGAAGCAACTGACAAAGGATTAATCTCCAAAATTTATAAGCAGCTCATGCAGCTCAATGACAAAAAAACAAATAACCCAATCCAAAAATGGGCAGAAGACCTAAAGAGACATTTCTCCAAAGAAGATATACAGATTGCCAACAAACACATGAAAGAATGCTCAACATCATTAATCATTAGAGAAGTGCAAATCAAAACTACAATGAGATATCATCTCACACTGGTCAGAGTGGCCATCATTAAAATATCTAGAAACAATAAATGTGGGAGAGGGTGTAGAGAAACACGAACACTTGCACTGCTGGTCAGAATGTGAATTGGTACAGCCACTATGGAGAACAGTATGGAGGTTCCTTAAAAAACTGCAAATAGAACTACCATATGACCCAGCAATCCCACTACTGGGCATATACCCTGAGAAAACCATAATTCAAAAAGAGTCATGTACCAAAATATTCATTGCAGCTCTATTTACAATAGCCAGGAGATGGAACCAACCTAAGTGTCCATCATTGGATGAATGGATAAAGAAGATGTGGCACATATATAGAATGGAATATTACTCAGCCATAAAAAGAAAGGAAATTGAGTTATTTGTAGTGAGTTGGATGGACCTAGGGTCTGTCATACAGAGTGAAGTAAGTGAGAAAGAGAAAGGCATATACTGTATGCTAACACATATATATGGAATCTAAGAAAAAAAATGTTATGAAGAATCTAGGGGCAAGACTGGAATACAGACACAGACCTACTAGAGAATGGACTTGAGGATATGGGTAAGGGGAAGGGTAAGCTATGACAAAGTGAGAGAGTGACATGAACATATATACACTACCAGATGTAAAATAGATAGCTAGTGGGAAGCAGCCGCAGAGCACAGGGAGATCAGCTCAGTGCTTTGTGACCACCTGGATGGGTGGTATAGGGAGGGTGGGAGGGAGGGAGATGCAAGAGGGAGGCGATATGGGCACATATGTATATGTATAACTGATTCACTTTGTTATAAAGCAGAAACTAACACACCATTGTAAAGTAATTATACTCCAATACAGATGTAAAAAAAAAAAAAAGGACAAAGCAAGGCCAGTTCTACGAGGGAAGTTTGTAGTAATACAAGCCTACCTAAGGAAACAAGAAAAATTTGAAATAAACAACCTAACTTTATACCCAAAGGAAATAGAATAAGAACAAACAAAACCCAAAGTTAGTAGAAAGAAAGAAATCATGAATATCAGAGCAGACATTAATGAAATAGAGACTAAAAAAAAAAAAAAAAAAAATAGGAAAGATTAACAAAGCTGAGAGCTGCTTCCTTGAGAAGATAATCAAAATTAATAAACTTTTAGGGAGACTCATCAAGAAAAAAGAGAAAGGGTTAAAATAATCAGAAATGAAAAAGGAGAAATTACCACTGACACAAGAGAAATACAAAGAATCATAAGAAGTTACTATGAACAGTTATACACAAATAAAATGGACAACCTAGAAAAAGCTGGACAAATTTCGAGAGACATGCAATCTCCTAAAACTGAATCAGGAAGAAATATAAAATATAAAAAGTTGATTACCTGAAATGAAATTGAATCAGTAATGAAAAAAAAAATCCCAGCAAACAAAAATCTACAACCAGATGGCTTCAGAGGTGAATTTTACCAAACATCTAAAGAACAGTTAATGGCTATCCTTCTCAAAGTGTTCTAAAATCCTGAAGTTGAAAGAACACTTTTGAAATCATTCTATAAGGCCAGCATCACCCTGGCCAAAACCAGATAAAGACACCACACAAAAAGAAAATTACATGTCAATATCACTGATGAATAGGAACATAAAAATCCTCAACAAATATGAGAAAACCAAATCCAAGAATGCATTAAACTGATCATACACCATTATCAAGTGGGATGCATTCCAGGGATGCAAAGATGGTTTAATATCTGCAAATCAATTGATGTGTTATACCACATTAACAAACTGAAAAATAAAAATCATATGATCATCTCTATAGATGCTGAAAAATATTTTGACAAAATTCAACATCAATTTATGGACAAAAAACTCTCCAGAAAGTGGATAAAGAGGGAACATACCTCCACATAATAAAGGCCATATATGACAAACCCATAGGTAACATCATACTCAGTGGTAAAAAGCTGAAAGCATTTCCTATAAGATCAGGAACAAGACAAGGTTGCTCACTTTCACCACTCTTATTTCACATAGTATCAGAACTCCTAGCCATAGCAGTCAGACAAGAAAAAGAAATAAAAGGATTCCAATCTGGAGAGGAAGATGTAAAGCTGTCACTGTTTGCAGATGACATGATACTATTGATATATATAGAAAATCCTAAAGATGACACCAAAAATGATTAGAACTAGAGTGAAATTAGTAAAATTATGGGATACAAAAATAATATAAAGAAATCTGTTGCATTTCTATATACAGTGATGAACTATTAGAAAGAGAAATTAAGGAATAAATTCTGCTAACCATTGCATTCAAAATAAACAAAAAATACTTAGGAATAAATCTAACCAAGATGGTAAAACACTTGTACTCAGAAACCTATAAGATTCTGATGAAAAAAAAGGGTAAGACGACACAAGCAGATGGAAAGAAGTACCATGTTCATGGGCTGGAAGAATTAATATTGTTAAAATGATAATACTGGGCTTCCCTGGTGGCGCAGTGGTTGAGCGTCTGCCTGCCAATGCAGGGGATGTGGGTTTGTGCCCCAGTCCGGGAAGATACCACGTGCCGTGGAGCGGCTGGGCCTGTGAGCCATGGCCACTGAGCCTGCATGTCCAGAGCCTGTGCTCCTCAATGGGAGAGGCCACAACAGTGAGAGCCCCGCGTACCGCAAAAAAAATAAATAAATAAAATAAAAATGACAATACTATCTAAGGCAATCTACAGATTCAATGCAATCCCTATCAAAAATACCAATGGAATTTTTCAGAGAACTAGAACAAATAGTTCTAAAATCTGTATGGAAACACAAAAGACCTCAAACAGCCAAAATTATACTGAGAAAAAAAGAGCAAATCTGGAGGTATCTTGCTCTGATTTCAAACTATATTACAAAGTTACAGTAATCAAAGTGGTATGATACTGGCACAAAAGCACACATGTAGAATAGAGAGCCCTGAAATGAACTCACATTTATATGGTCAATTAATCTATGACAAAGGAGGGAAGAGTATACAGTGGGAAAAAGACAGCCTCTTCAATAATTGGTATTGGAAAAACTGGACATGCAAAAAAATCAAACTGGAACTCTTTGTCATACCATATGCAAAAATAAACTCAAAGTGGATTAAAGACTTAAACATAAGACTCGAAATGATAAAACTGCTAGGAAAAATAAAACAAGACAATATGCTCTTTGATGTTGGTCTTAGCAATATCTTTTCCTTTTCAGGCAAAGGAAACCAAAGCAAAAATAAATAGTTGAGATCACATCAAACTCAAAAGCTTTTGCACAGCCAGGGAAACTTATCAACAAATGAAAAGACTGCCTACTGAATGGGAGAAGATATTTGTAAACAATGTATCTGAAAATGGGTTAATTTCCAGAATTTACAAAGAACTCATACAACTTAATATCAAAAACTAAACAACTTGATTAAAAAATGGACAGAGGACCTGAGGAGACATTTTTCCAAAGAAGACATACAGATGGCCAACAGGCACATGAAAAGATGCTCAGCATTGCCAATCATCAGGGAAATGCAAATCAAAACCACAATGAGATATCACCTCACACTTATCAGAATGACTATTATCAAAACAAAAACAAATAACAAGTGCTAGAAAGGATATGGTGAAAAGAACATTTGTACATTGTTAGTGGGAATGTAAATAGGCAAAGCCACTATAGAAAACAGATGGAGATCCCTCAAAAAAGTAAAATAGAACTACCATACAATCCAGCTATTCCACTTCTGGTTATTTTCCAAAGAAAACAAAAACACTAGAAAAGATATATACGTCCGTATGTTCACTGCAGCATTATTTGCAATAACCAATACATGGAAGCAACTAAGGTCTCCATCAATAAATGAATGAATAAAGAAGATATATATATATATATATATATATATATATATATATATATATATACACACACACACACACAATGGAAAATTAATCAGTTACAAAAAGAATGAAATTTTGTCATTTGCAAAAGTATGTATGGACCTCGAGGGTATTATTGTAAGTGAAATAAGTCAGACAGAGGAAGACAAATACATACAATTTCATTTATATGTGGAATCTAAAGAATAAAACAAATGGATAAACAAAATAGAAACAGACTCATAGATTCAGAAAAGAAACAGATGGTTGCTACAGGTACAGGGGGTGGGGGAATGAGTGAAATAGGTGAGGGAGATTAAGAAGTACAAACTTCCAGTTACAAAATAAATGAGTTATGTGGATGAAATATACAGCATGGAGAATATTGTTAATAATATTGTCATAATTTTTATGGTGACACATGGTAACGAGACATTTTTATGATTATTTTGTAATGTATAGCAATTTTTTTTTTTTTTTTTTTTTTTTGCCGTACGCGGGCCTCTCACTGTTGTGGCCTCTCCCGTTGGGAAGCACAGGCTCCGGACGCGCAGGCCCAGCGACCATGGCTCACGGGCCCAGCTGCTCCGCGGCACGTGGGATCCTCCCGGACCGGGGCACGAACCCGCGTCCCCTGCATCGGCAGGCGGACTCTAAACCACTGCGCCACCAGGGAAGCCCTGTATAGCAATTTTGAATCACTACGATTTGCAACTGGAACTAACACAGTGTTCTAGTCAGTTATACTTCAATTTTAAAAAAGCAATAACATGTAATCACACTGTTCTTATAGGTTCTGCAGTGGACAACATTTACATCATCATAATGATGCAAATGCTAATTATTGATGTAATTAAAAGTATGATAAAATGGTTAGAGAATGAAGGAGATATTAAATCTTCATCTCTTATACATTTATAAATTTTAAAATAGCTTTTTTTCTTTTTATTGTATCTATTTGCAATGATAGATGTTAACTAAACCTATTATGGTAATCATTTCACAATGTGTTATCCAAACTATCATGCTGTACATTTTAAACTTATACAGTGACATATGTCAATTATTTCTCAATAAAAATGGACAAAATAGCAATATGTAAAAATGATAATACATCACACCCAACCGGTGTCATCTCAAGAATACAAGATTGGTTTAACTTTTATAAATCAATCAATATGATTTACAATATTAGTAGAATAATGAAAAACATGACAATTTACTAGTCAGCCCCTCTCATTTTATTGTACGCAAGAGCCCTCATTTCTTCTCTCATTTCTCCTTCCTTCCTGCCACCATTCCTCTCTCCTTCCCTCCCTCCCTCCCTCCCTCCTTCTTTCCTTTCTTCCTTCCTTCCTTCCTTCCTCTTTCCCTCCCTTCCCCCTTCCTCCTTTCCTCCCTTCCTTTGTCCCTTTCTTCCACCCTTCCTTCTTTCCTTTACCATCCTCTCCGATTCTCTCTTTCTCTCACTCTGTTCCTCTCTCTCTCTCTTTCCTCATTATGGGCTCATGGATACCCATTTTTTAAGAATTTGTAATTCATTTAACTGTTCTTAATTGTCTTGTTCAAATTGTCCTGGATTTGACTACCAGTGCTGCCAAAAATCTTAGCTCCCTGTGCACTGATGTTGGATAGAAATATGGAGACAGAGATTTGGAGGATGAGAAATAGAGAGGCTTTTTATTTTTTGGCCAGGCAAAGGGAAGATACAGCAGGCTAGCACCTCAAGAACTGTGCCCCCCTCTCCTGGGGAATTACAGGGATTCTTATAGGGGGAGTTTGCAGTCCAAAGTGAGTGATAAGGATCAAAATGGTGAAGGTCTTGCATTCTTCTTCTTTTTGCATTGTTTCAAAACAGTCACCGCTGGGGTCAGGCAACCCAGTAATTGGGTCTGGCAGCCTGGTAATTGGGTCCTTTAGTTTCTGGATTACTGGATTACCTGCCTGTGACCTCCTTTCTAAAATGTAAACAGCTACAAGGGGTGATTTGCTACAAAAGATTACAGGGAGAGTAAATGCCAGGTGCAGGATTTAAATTACACAGAATTAGGGGTGACAGGTTCGCTTGGTGAAGGACTAATCTAGTTAGAGAAACTACAGATTAGTAACAGTTAAAATAAAACTAGCATTGATTAACACTTTAGGCCAGTTCATGTTTCTTCTCTAGCCTGTTCACTGTCCCCTTTACTTTCCTTGTTTTCAGGAGAGAAAAAACTTAATTTCTATTTTTGTTGTAACAAATTCTACACTGCTAGTTCATTTCCTCCATATCAATGGAGGAAAGGAAACGCTCATCGTTCTTGTCTGGTTGAGGACAAAATTTCAGTAGTGTAAGCATCTGCGTTATCTATAGTTTGGACTTAGTTCTTTAAGTCATTCAGAAACAAAGATATAGTTCCTGATTCATCTGGTATGAAAGTGCAACACTCAGTATATATGATAGCACATGTTCCCCCTTGGGCTGCAGGTAGGATATCTAAGACCATCCGGTTTTGTAAGACGGCTTTTCACATTAGTGTAACTTCAGTATTCAGTAAAGACAGACTTTTTTGAGTACCACTGAGGGCCTGCTTAGTAAATTTAGCTAATGCTTCTATATGTAATGGCACACTTTCTAGGCTGATATTTGGGACAAAGAAATTTAGGTGATCATACCATTTAAAAATGCATCTGTCCCATCTAGAGTGGATATACTGTAAATTAGCAATCTTGGTTTTTGGTAAGGACTCTTGTCGGTGTCCTTGGGCCCATGGAAATCCTAACGTACATTTGCCTATCCACCCTAGAGGGAGCCATGGCCACAGGTTGGTTCCACAAAGCCAGCGGGTTCCACTGGGGGCTCTCCAATAAATACCAGGTCTTAGATCCCAACATGTGGCAAACCAGTCACTATTCCTTAATAGCATGATGTTTTGACAATGTTCTAGAGGCATCCAACCCAGATGTCTAGTGGAATTTATCCAGTGCTGGTATGAATGGTTTCTGTTCCCAGCACAACGGTGCCTGTCACTCAGGCAGCCATATTCAGGGGTTAGCCAAAATAGTCCATACCAAATTTGGATGTGCCCTTTTATTATAAGCTATAGGTTTTGTACTGACCCAGGCTTTTTTTCTCTCTAGTGTTTTTGTGGTTGCCACATCTAAGTATATTGTGGCACCACGAGAGAAGGTGAAATTATGGCCTGGCTGATTGATTGTGTCTTTAATTGGCCATTCAGTGGGGAGGAAATTGGTGACTTCAGAAGTGACATCCCCAGCTTCCATTACTTCAAGAATGAATTCTGCCAAATGTTTCCAATCAGAGCCTTTAGGGGGAAAACCCACCAGGGCAATCTGGAGGACGCAGACACAGGTAGTTGGCAACATATCCAGCAATTAGAGTGCTTAAAAGAGTCAGCAAATGAATAAGCCCATTGCAAAAAGATATTTCTTAAACTAGGAGAGAACATAGTTACCAGTATAATACAAAGCTCTAGCCATCATTTCTCTTGCTTAAAGCGATACTTAAGGTCTCCAGTGGGATGTGAAGTCCACTCTTGAGGCTTCCTTTCAGTGGTTGGAGTCAGCTCTGAAGTCCTGGGGTGTGGGTCCATCTCTGGAGGTCTTTTCACCTGGGGTGTGGTGGATCCATGGCTTCACCTCTTCAAGCTTGAAAGACATATGAGTGGTTAGAAGATCGTCCTATGGTCCCTTCCACTTTTCTTCAAGTTGATGATCAGGCCCTTGTTCTTTCCACACTTTTAATAGCACTTGATCTCCGGCCTTGAAAGGATGTAGAGGAACTTCCAGGTGCAGAGGAGATCTGTAAAATATAAACTCATTCATAGAAATTATAACATCATTGAGCTGTTGGACATAGTGTTTTACTTTGGACTCATGTAAGAGAGTAACATTTCCTAATTCCCTATGATGAGAAAAGAATGGTCTCCCATAAAGAATTCCACAGGGGCTTAAACCTAGCCTGCTTCTAGGGGCCACCCGTATGCGGAGGAGAGCAATAGGCAACACTCTGTCCCATTTTAGCTGAGTCTCTTGGCATAGCTTGGCAAGGTTTTCTTTAATGTGTGGTTCATCTTTTTTGTTTTTCCTATTGATCGGGGTCTCCAGGCTGAGTGAAGCTTCCACTTTATCCCTAGAATTCTACTTATGGTTTCAGTTATTTCTGCTATAAAGGCCGATCTGTTATCACTTTGTATGGATGAAGGAAGGCCATACCTGGGTATAATTTCTTTAAGTAAGACTTTTGTCACTTCTTGAGATTTCTCAGTCCTGGTTGGGAAGGCCTCAACCCAACCTGAAAAGGTATCACTAAACACAAGTAAGTATTTTATGCAGCCCCTAGTCTTTGGCATTTGGCTGAAATCTACCTGACAGTCAGCACCTGGGTGTTCTCCAGCATGTTGGATTCCTTCAGGTAGTCCTAGCTTACCTGGCTTAGGATTGCTTTTTATACAAATGGGGCAGCTTTCACTTACCCTTTGTATAGTTTGGTGTAAGTTTGGTCCACGTATATGAGGTTTGATATAAACCATTAGTGCCTCTTGGCCGTAGTGAGTGTTGTCATGTAGATGTTTTATTATTGGCCACACTAGGGCAGCAGGTAGCAAGATAAGACCATGTGGGTTAATTTTCCATTGTCCACTCAGGTTTGTGGAATCAAAACCTCACTCTTTTGCTCTCTGATTATCTTCTACAGTATACTGGGGATGGTACTGTGACCAGTCTATTTGGGGAAGCAAGGGTCCCACCATTACCCTTTTTAATGCAGCTTGTTTTGCTGTGGCACCTGTGTTTTGGTTCCCTCTGGCTATGAATTATGTAGGTTTTTGATGTCCTGGGCGGTGCGTTATAGCTATAGCCTTTAGCTCAGTCACTGCTCTCAAGAGGGCTAGAATTTCTGGAGCATGTTTGATGTCCTTATTGTTTGAATTCAGCAGTCCTCGTTCCTTCCATATGGCTCCGTGGGCATGCAAAACCATAAAGGCATATTTAGAGTTTGTATAGATGTTGGCCCTTTTCCCTTTTGATAAAGTTAGGGCTCGGGTTAGAGCAATCAGCTCTGCTTTCTGTGCAGAGGTGCCGGGAGGACTGGGGCAGGGCCAACACCTCAATTATCTGTTGCTCCGTAGCCACTATATATCCTGCATATCTGTCCCTCCTTCACAAAACTCCTGCCGTCAGTAAACATGTCCCAATCAGCCTTGCTCAGAGGTTTATCAGATAAATCCAGTGAGCTAGAATAAACAGTCTCTAATACCTTCAAACAGTCATGGAGGATGTCCTTTTCAGGGAGTGAGGGAAGCAGGGTAGCAGGATTTAAAGAACTGCTCACTGGAACAGTGACATTGGGGTCATGAGGAGAATTGCCTGACATTTTCACATCCTCCGTGATGTCAACCAGTATCCACCCTTTTGTTCCAGGAGCACTAAGACTTGATGTGGGACATATACTGCTGTTGGCTGACCCAAAGTGAATTTTTCTGCCTATTTTAAAAGATCACAGGTGGTGGCTTCTGAGCGTAAGCAAGGGGGCCAGCCGGTGGCTGTGGTATCCAGTTGTTTTGAAAGATAAGCCACTGGTCTGGGGATGTCTCCCACCGGTTGGTTGCATGAGTGCGCCCAGGGCCAGCCCCTGTACATACAGTTTAAATTCTTTCTGAAGGTCAGGCAGGCCCAGGGCTTGTGCAGTCATGAATTTAAGTTTTAAAGTCTCGTAAGCCTTTTGGCAGTCTCCTGTCCAAACCAAGGGCTCAGAATCTGCGCTTTTCAAATCATGATATAAAGGCTTTGCAATTAACCTGAAGTTAGGTGTCCGTATGTGACAAAATCCAGCCATCCCTAGGAAACCCTGGAGTTGTTTGGCGGCTTTTTGGAATGTCTAAATTACAGACAGTCTGTTTTCTGTTGGCTAACAAGCTCCGAGTTCCTTCTTGTAATTGGAATCCTAAGTAAGTGACCTGTTGTTGACAGATTTGAGCTTTCTTTTGCGAGACTTTGCAGCCACACCAGGCCAAGTGATTTAATACTGTGACAGTGTTAGATAAGCAGTGTTCTATATCTGAGCTTGCTATTAACAAATCATCCACATATTGTAGGAGGACTCCTTGGTTTAAATGTAGTCCCTGTAAATCTTTGGCCAGAATTTCATTGAAAATAGTTCTTAAATCCTTGGGACAGTACTGTCCAACAGTACTGACTGATTGTTTTTGTTTTCAGGTCTTATCATTCAAATGTAAATAGCAACTGTGATTCCTCCTCTACCAGTATGAAAAAGAAGGCATCTTTCAAGTCAGGTACTGTACAGTGGAGTACTCATAGTCTCCTGGAATGTTAGTGAACAACGTATATGGGTTGGGGACCATGGGATGAATATCCTGCAAGATCTCGTTAACGACTTAGGTCCTGAACAAACCGGTATTCATTTGTGTGGGTTTTCTTTACCAGCAATATTGGGATATTGCATGGGGATCTGCAGGGTCTGATGAGATCATGTTCCAAAAATCGTGTCAGCACCGGTTGGATTCCTTGAGTTGCTTCCCTTTTTAATGGATAATGTTTCTTTCTGGGGCATTTTACTCCATCCTGTAAGGTGATGGAAACTGGAGTGGCAAATCTGGCATGCCCAGGCACCCCATTGGCCCAGACAGCTGTACTCACTTTTTCTTTGATTTGCTCCAGAATCGGTTCCATTTTATCTTCTTCCTCTTCCAGTGACTGGTGAAATCTCAGGGCACTTTCCGGCGTTATCTCTAGGCACAAAAGCCACTTTTCAGGTGGGAAAGTTATTTGAGCATTCGGTTTGCACAGCATATCCCTCCCTAATAGAGGAATGGGACAATCAGGCATGTAGAGGCTTTTTGTCCCCAATCTGACATTCCAGTAGTTTCAGGAACAGACGGTTTTGCCCATTCCTGCCCTGAGACTCCTGCTACTGATATTGCATTTTTGCTCAGGGAAGTCAGTTTGCAATTGAGAACTGAGTGGGTGGCCCCAGTATACACCAAAAAGTCCATCATTTTGCTCCCCGCTGCTAGTTGTACCCAAGGCTCCTCTTTTGCTATGTTAATGGCAGCTGTGGGAAACTGAGCTCCTTCATTCACAGTCACCACACTCTTCCTCAGAGCTTTCTTTACTTGAGACCCCAATTGTTTTGTTTTCCCCAAGCTTCTGGGTCTCTCTGTATTGTCTGTTCAGCTTTAGGCATTCCTTTTTCCAATACTCTTTTTCTTTACAATATGCACATTGACCTCGGTCTAATTTGTCCCTATCCTCTTTATTTTCTTGCCTAGGCTCCTGTTTTTGTTCTTTGCCAGGAGACTTTTCCCTTGTATTTAGAATTGTTTGATTTGTAAGTGCTTACTTTTTTTTTTAAAGCCAATTAAATAGAGCTCATTTACAAATTAACCTCGGCAATATCACCCAAAGACAAAGACACATACTGAGACATACACATATATCCAGACAGACAGAGACCTCATAGTTTCCACTTGAGATTTAAAATGTCTCTTTGCCTCTTTTTTTTTTTTTTTTTTCTCTTGCCTTGAAGTTCTACTAATTAACCCAAGGCTGAAGTCTCAGGCAACGTGGGCTGTGTTTGTAGCTCAAGGACATGATAAGAATTAACTTCAAGCTTTGCCCTAGGCATATTTTTATTTTCTCAGGGTCAGAATTTTGAAAAGTATTTTAACAAGATAGCTTTTTCTAATCGCACATGCAAAAAGAACTGGTTTTGCAATTTTAAAAAAGTTTTATTTTAACCAATTTTCTCCGGAGTTTAAAGAATATTGTGGCCATACTGTCAAAAATCATCTTTCTCTTTCTGTGGTCATGGTTTCGTAGCTAAAATTTAAACCAGATAGTGCTCAAATTGACTCTGATAACAAGGGCAGACTGGCTGATAAAATGTCCCAACAGGAATTTTCCCTCTTGGGAGGTGGGATCTTAGTTTGATCTCAAGGAGTAAAGGAACTTGCAGAAGTGGGGGAAGCTTTGTTCCCCGTCCCCCGAGAGTTGGGAGAAGTTAGAAGGGGATCATTTAGAATGTGAGGAGAGTTTTTCTGACTGCTCAGGCTTTTGATTATAGGAGAAAGTCCTAGACATAAGGGAACCTCAGTCCATTTTTCCAATGCTGTGGCAATGAAGATCTAATTGTAGGAGACCTATTTTCAGGCCCTTTTTCTTTGTCATTGGATCATAGCTATAGGACGACCAGTCATTTAAAATTTTCCCCAAGGGTTCCCAGGTAGCGGTGCAACCTTAGAGGAAGCGCTTCCCATTTTAGCTGGAGTTAGTACCAGATGTCTGCGCGCTGAAACCAAAGTAACCAAACCAAACCAAAACCTCGCCAGCAGGAAGTCACAAAGTAAAACAAACAGCAAAGAAATGCTCAGAAATCAAAAACCAAATGGCAGAAATGCCCCCAAATGTGACTTCCAAGTCCTGCTAAGCCTGTGACGTTTGTCCAAAGTGGTGCCTTGTAAATGGAATTTCCAAGATTGGAACCGAAGTTACCAAAATGGACAAAGTAAAAAGATCTCGGGGTGCACACCGGGGACTTACCAAAATGCTGGCGGGTGAGTCGCGAGGTACCAAATGCCCTCTTTCTGATCCTCCAAGAGTTAATGCCTTCTCGGAGTAGAAGTCCGGGCCGATGTGGGGAAGGGGAAAAGAAGCTGTCCTCCAAGCAAAGAAAGCCTCAGCAGCGGCTAGGGCAACCTCTCCACCATTCCCCGCCGCAGACTCGGAGTTCCGCAGCCGAGTAGGCAGGTCGGGTGTGATCGAGGCATGGTCCTGCCGCAGGAAGGCCCTGCCTATCTGGCTTCAGAGAAATCCCTCAACCCTCTGCTCTCCCAAAGGAGGCTGGTATGAAGAGAAATCTCCAAGCATCTATTTAAGCCGAGGGACCCTGCGGGGCCACCTGCCCATTATCAGATCCCAGACGAGCCCCCCAAATTTTGTTCCCGGTGCACGATGTTGAATAGAAATAGGGAGGCAGAGATTTGGAGGATGAGAAAAAAGAGAGGCTTTTTATTTTCTTTGCCAGGCAAAGGGAAGACACAGCAGGCTAGCACCTCAAGAACTGTGCCCCCCTCTCCTGGGGAATTACAGGGATTCTTATAGGGGGAGTTCGCAGTCCAAAGTGAGTGATAAGGATCAACATCGTGAAGGTCTAGCCTTCTTCTTCTTGCATTGTTCCAAAACGGTCACCGCTGGAGTCAGGCAACCCAGTACTTCGGTCTGGCAGCCTGGTAATTGGGCCCGTTAGTTTCTGGATTATCTGCCTGTGACTTCCTTTCTGAATTGTAAACAGCTACAAGGGGTGATTTGCTACAAGAGATTACAGGGAGAGTAAATGCCAGGTGCAGGATGTAAATTACACAGAATTAGGGGTGACAGGTTCGCTGGTGAAGGACTAATCTAGTTAGAGAAACTACAGATTAGTAACAGTTAAAATAAAACTAGGATTGATTAGGCCAGTTTATGTTTCTTCTCTAGCCTGTTCACTGTCCCCTTTACTTGTTTTGTTTTCAGGATAGGAAAAATTTCATTTCTATTTTTGTTGTAACACTGACAGTCTTAAAGCCAGTTCCCATTTCACTGAGAAGTACATCATATCATTTATTGGGTATCTTCTTACTTTCTGGCATAACAAGTGTTCCAGGTTCATCTTTATCTACCCTGCCTTAGCCCTGGAATTAGCCATTAGCCGGAAGAGCTCTGGTCCCTTTTAAGTTTGAATGGTAGTAGAGACTAAAATCTGGGAGCTGAATATGCTGCTTGCAGTCATTGCTATTGAGGTGTCTTTGTCCTTTCAGTAGAGAAGTCTAAAAATATGTGCATGCATATTCACATGCATACACACTCACATACATCATATATATGTTCATGTAGATAATCATACACATAAAGACATATTCATATATACACATACACAGGTAGATAAACATATATACACATTCATACATATGTATATATGTATTTATACACACACACGTATATCTACATTATACACGTATTTTGGAAATCATGAATTTAAACTATTATCTGCAATTCCAATCCATCCCCATGGGGTTCTTTCTTGCCTTGCCCCATATCATATTTATATGTCCATTCTTCTAGGTGGGAGGGCATTTTTGTGTTTTGGTTTCATTTTTGGTTTCTAGCTGTATTCATTAAGATCAAAGAGTGCTTCTGAATAGTTCTAATTCATGGAACTTATTGTTTTTGAATGTGTGTGTCCTAATAACTGTCAATTTTTGTGACTATTCAAGTGTAGTTGAGAAAAAGATATATTATCTTTTACTGAGGTATAGTATTTGATATATATCCAAAAAATCTATAGTACTACATTGTGTAGAACTTTTATATCTTTATTTATTTTTTGGCCACTTGATCTGTCTTGTACTGAGGAGAATATGTTAAAGTCTCCTGTCATTAGTATGTTTCTATTTACTTCTCATTGCATCTCTTGTAGTTTCTGTTATATATAGGTAATTGCTGTGTTACTTGGTGCAAAACATCCATAACTCATATTTTCATTGTAGAATATCCATGGCTTTAATACTTTAATAAAATGGGTCCTTTTAGTCATTTGGCTAATGTTGGGTCATTTGGCTAATGTTTTTCCCTTGAATTCTACATTTTATAATTTCAAGATCTCCACTCCTGTAGAACCTTCAAGATGGTGGAGGAGTAAGACATGGAGATCACATTCCTATGCACAAATACAACAAAAATACATCTACATGTGGAACAACTCCTACAGAACACCTACTGAACACTGGCAGAAGACCTCAGACTTCCCAAAAGCCGTGTGGCTGACAGGGTCATGGTGCTCTGGCTGGGTGTTAGGCCTGAACCTCTGACGTGGGAGAGCCACGTTCAGGACATTGGACTACAGGAGACATACTGATCCCACATACCAATCAGTGAGAGTTCTCCCAGAGATCTCTGTCTCAATGCTAAGACCCAGCTCCACTCAATGACCAGCAAGCTACAGTGCTGGACACACCATGCCAAATAACTAGCAAGACAGGAACACAGCCCCTCTCATTAGCAGAGAGGCTGAAATCATAATAAGTTCAAAGACACCCCAAAACACACCACTGGAAGTGACCTGCCCATCAGAAAGACAAGATCCAGCCTCATCCACCAGAACACAGGCACCAGTCCCCTTCACCAGGAATCCTACACAACCCTCTGAACTAACCTTACCAACTGAGGGCAAACAACCAAATCAACGGGAACTATGAACCAGCAGCCTGTGAAAAGGAGACCCCAAGCACACTAAGTTAAGCACAATGTGAAGACAGAGAAATACACAGCAGATGAAGGAACAAGGTAAAAACCCACCAGACCAAACAAATGAAGAGGAAATAGGCAGTCTACCTGAAAAAGAATTCAGACTAATGGTAGTAAAGATGATCCAAAATCTTGTAAATAGAGTGGAAAAAATACAAGAAATGTTTAACAAGTAACTAGAAGAACTAAAGAGCAAACAAACAGTGATGAACAGCACAATAAATGAAATTAAAAATTCTCGAGAAGGAATCAATAGCAGAATAACGGAGGCAGAAGAATGGATAAGTGACCTGGAAGATAAAATAGTGGAAATAACTACTGCAGAGCAGAATAAAGAAAAAAGAATGAAAAGAACTGAGGACAGTCTCAGAGAACTCTGGGACAACATTAAACACACCAACATTCGAATTATAGGGGTTCCAGAACAGGAAGAGAAAAAGAAAGAGACTGAGAAGATATTTGAAGAGATTATAGTCGAAAACTTCCCTAATATGGGAAAGGAAATAGTTAATCAAGTCCAGGAAGTGAAGAGAGTCCCATACAGGATAAATCCAAGGAGAAATATGCCAAGACACATATTAATCAAACTATCAAAAATTAAATACAAAGAAAAAATATTAAAAGCAACAAGGGAAAATCAACAAATAACATACAAGGAATCCCAATAAGGTTAACAGCTGATCTTACAGCAGAAACCCTGCAAGCCATAAGGGAATGGCAAGACATATTTAAAGTGATGAAAGTGAAGAACATACAACCAAGATTACTCTACCCAGGAAGGATCTCATTCAGATTCAATGGAGAAATTAAAAACTTTACAGATGATCAAAAGCTAAGATAATTCAGCAGCACCAAACCAGCTTTACAACAAATGCTAAAGGAACTTCTCTAGGCAGGAAACACAAGAGAAGAAAAAAACCTACAATAATAAAACCAAAACAATTAAGAAAATGGTAATAAGAACATACATATCGATAATTACCTTAAATGTAAATGGATTAAGTACTCCAACCAAAAGACACAGACTGGCTGAATGGATGCAAAAACAAGACCTGTATATATGCTGTCTACAAGAGACCCACTTCAGACCTAGAGACACATACAGACTGAAAGTGAGGGGATGGAAAAAGATATTCCATGCAAATGGAAATCAAAAGAAAGCTGGAGTAGCAATGCTCATATCAGACAAAATAGATTTTAAAGTAAAGATGATTACAAGAGGCAAAGAAGGACACTACATAATGATCAAAGCATCAATCGAAGAAGAAGATATAACAATTGTAAATATTTATGCACTCAACATAGGAGCACCTCAATACATAAGGAAAATGCTAGCAACCATAAAAGGGTTAATGAACAATAACACAATAATACTAGGGGCCTTTAACACTTTACTTTCACCAATAGACAGATCATCCAAAATGAAAATAAAGTAGGAAACACAAGCTTTAAATGATACATTGAACAAGATGTACTTAGTTGATATTTATAGGACATTCCATCCAAAAACAACAGAATACACTTTCTTCTCAAGTGCTCATGAAACATTCTCCAAGATAGATCATGTCTTGGGTCACAAATCAAGCCTTTGTAAATTTAAGAAAAGTGAAACATATCAAGTATTTTTTTCCAACCACAGCTCTATGAGACTAGATATCAATTACAGGAAAAAAATCTGTAAGAAATACAAACAAATGGAAGCTAAAGAATACATTAGTAAATAACCAGTGATCACAGAAGAAATCAAAGAGGAAATCAGAAAATACCAAGAAACAAATGATATTGAAAACACGATGACCTAAAACCTATGGGATGCAGCAAAAGCAGTTCTAAGAGGTTTATAAGAAGTTTAAGTTTATTTAAGTTTATTTAAGTTTATTTAAGTTCTAAGAAGGTTATAGCAATAAAATCCTAACTTAAGAAACAAGAAACATCTCAAATAAACCATCTAACCTTACACCTAAAGCAAGTAGAGAAAGAACAAAAAACCCCAAAGTTAGCAGAAGGAAAGAAATCATAAAGATCAGATCAGATATAAATGAAAAAGAAATGAAGGAAATGATAGAAAAGATCAATAAAACTAAAAGCTGGTTCTTTGAGAAGATAAACAAAATTGACAAACCATTAGCCAGACTCATTGCAAAAAAAGGTGAGAAGACTCTAATCAATAGAATTAGAAATAAAAATGGAGAAGTAACAACTGACACTGCAGAAATACAAAGGATCATGAGAGATTACTATAAGCAACTATATGCCAATAAAATGGACAACCTGGAGGAAATGGACAAATTCTTAGAAAAGCACAACCTTCCGTGACTGAACAAGGAAGAAATAAACAAACAAACAAACAAACAAAAAAACAGACCAGTCATAAGCAATTGAAATTGAAACTGTGATTGACTTCTTCCGACAAACAAAAGCCCAGGATCAGATGGCTTCACTGGCAAATTCTATTGAACATTTAGGGAAGAGCTAACACCTAACCTTTGCAAACTCTTCCAAAATATAGCAGAGGGAGGAACACTCCCAAACTGATTCTACAAGGCCACCATCACCCTGATACCAAAACAAGACAAAGATGTCACATATAAAGAAAACTACAGACCACTATCACTGATGAACATAGATGCAAGAATCCTCAACAAAATACTAGGAAACCAAATCCAACAGCACATTAAAAGGATCATACACCATGATCAAATGGGGTTTATCCCAGGAATGCAAGGCTTCTTCAATATATGCAAATCAATCAATGTGATACATCATATTAACTAATTGAAGGATAAAAACCATATGATAATCTTAATAGATGCAAAAAAAGCTTTGGACAAAATTCGACACCATTTATGACAAAAACCCTCCAGAAAGCAGGCAAAGAGGGAAATTACTTCAGCGTAATAAAGGTCATATATGACAAATCCACAGCCAACATAGTTCTCAATGGTAAAAGACTGAAATCATTTCCACTAAGATCAGGAACAAGAAAAGGTTGCCCACTCTCACCATTATCATTTAATATAGTTTTGGAATTTTTAGCCAGAGCAATCAGAGAAGAAAAAGAAATAAAAGGAATCCAAATCGGAAAAGAAGAAGCAAAAATGTCACTGTTTGCATATCACATGATACTATATATAGAGAATCCTAAAGATGCTACCAGAAAATTACATGAGCTAATCAATGAATTTAGTAAAGTAGCAGGATACAAAATTAATGCACAGAACTCTCTTGCATTCCTATACACTAATGATGAAAAATCTGAGAGAGAAATTAAGGAAACACTCCCATTTACCATTGCAACACAAAGAATAAAATACCTAGGAATAAACCTACCTAAGGAGGCAAAAGACCTGTATGTAGAAAACTATGACAGTAATGAAAGAGATTAAAGATGATACAAACAGATGGAGTGATATACCATGTTCTTGGATTGCAAGAATCAACATTGTGAAAATTACTCTACTACCCAAAACAATCTACAGATTCAATGCAATCCCTATCAAATTACCAATGGCATTTTTCACAGAGCTAGAACAAAAAATTGCACAATTTGTACGGCAACACAAAAGACCCCAAATAGCCAAAGCAATCTTAAGAAAGAAAAACAGAGCTGGAGGAATAAGGCTCCCAGACTTCAGACTATATTACAAAGCTACAGTAATCAAAACAGTATGGTACTGGCACAAAAACAGAAATATAGATCAATGGATCAGGATAGAAAGCTCAGAGATAAACCCACGCACATATGGTCACCTTATCTTTGATAAAGGAGGCAAGAATATACAATGGAGAAAAAACAGCCTCTTCAATTATTGGTGCTGGGAAAACTGGTTAACTAATGTAAAAGAATGAAATTAGAGCACTCCCTAACACCATACACAAAAATAAACTCAATGTGGATTAAAGACCTAAATGTAAGTCCAGACACTATCAAACTCTTAGAGGAAAACATAGGCAGAACACTCTATGACATAAATCATAGCAAGATTCTTTTTAACCCACCTCCTAGAGCAATTGAAATAAAACCAAAAGTAAACAAATGGGACCTAATGAAACTTAAAAGCTTTTGCACAGCAGAGGAAACCATAAACAAGATGAAAAGACAACCCTCAGAATGGGAGACAATATTTGCAAATGAAGCAACTGACAAAGGATTAATCTCCAAAACATAAAAGCAGCTTATGCAGCTCAATATAAAAAAAAAAAACAACCCAATCCAAAAATGGGCAGAAGACCTAAATAGTCATTTCTCCAAAGAAGATACACAGATTGCCAACAAACACATGAAAGGATGCTGAACATCACTAATCATTAGAGAAATGAAAATCAAAACTACAATGAAGTATCACCTCATACCAGTCAGAATGGCCATCATCAAAAAACCTACAAACAATAAATGCTGGAGAGCATTTGGAGAAAACAAACCTTCTTGCACTGTTGGTGGGAATGTAAATTGATATAGCCACTATGGCGAACAGCATGGAGGTTCCTGAAAAAACTACAAATAGAACTCCCATATGACACAGCAATCCCACTACTGGGCATATACCCTGAGAAAACCATAATTCAAAGAGAGTCATGTACCACAATGTTCATTGCAGCTCTATTTATAATAGCCAGGACATGGAATCAACATAACTGTCCATCAACTGTTGAATAGATAAAGAAGATGTGGCACATATATATAATGGAATATTACTCAGCCATAAAAAGAAATGAAACTGAGTTATTTGTAGTTAGGTGGATGGACCTAGAGTCTGTCATACAGAGTGAAGTAAGTCAGAAAAAGAAAAACAAATACCATATGCTAACACATATATATGGAATCTAAGAAAAAAAAAAAGTGGTTCTGAAAAACCTTGAGGCAGGAGAGGAATAAAGACGCAGATGTAGAGAAAGGACATGAGGACATGGGGAAGGGTAAGGGTAAGCTGGGAGCATGTGAGAGAGTGGCACTGACATATATAAACTACCAAATGTAGAATAGATAGCTAGTGGGAAGCAGCTGCATAGAACAGGGAGATTGGCTTGGTGCTTTGTGACCACCTAGAGGGGTGGGATAGGGAGGGTGGGAGAGAGACACAAGAGCGAGGGTATATGGAGATATATGTATATGTATAAGTGATTCACTTTGTTATACATCAGAAACTAACACACCATTGTAAAGCAGTTATACTCCAATAAAGATGTTTAAAAAATTAACATGCCATTAATTGTATAAGGCTCAAATTGCTTATGGAAATCTATTTATTGAAATTGTCACTCTTAGAAAAGAAGTATAAGTTGAAAGAACAGATGATTTTTCTTGTAAGCTGGATAATGTTCCCCAAAGATGTTAGACCTTTATCCCAGTAATCCAAATTTATACTTGTAAATGCTAATTTATACAGCAAAGACTTTGCAGATGTGATTAAGGATATTGAGATGGGAAGACTCTCCTGGATAATCAGAGTGACCCTACATGCAATCCCTTACAAGAAGGAGGTTGAAGGGCATTTGACTACATATAGAAGAGGAAAATTTGATGTGACTGTGGAGGCAGAGATTGGAATGATGTGGCTACAGGCCAAGAAATGCCAACAACTACCCAAAACTGGGTAAGAAATGTACAGCAAGGAACGTGCCCTCCACTAGGGCCTCCAGAGGGAGTATGGCCCTGACAACACCTTGATTTTAGTTCAGTGATATTGATTTAGGATCACTGGCCTTGATAACTGTGAGAGAATAAATTTATATTATTTTATGCCACCAAGCTTGTGGTAATTTGCTATAGCAGCCACAAGAATCTAATACAGTTATCAAAGGAGATGGCAATTATTTTCTAAAGAAATATCAATTTTGCCACCTAAGAGATTATACATTGGAAGTTATCTAATGAGCTATTATTATATGTGATCTACAATTGTATAATTCTTGGATGCCACTGGCTGTGGGAGAAAATAACAGAAATTCACTGTGAAAGTTTAAATAAGTCTATATTTACCTTTGCACACCTTTTGGATCAGCTTCCCAGAGATAATAACCAAAAATCGAACCAAATCCTACCAAATCTGGTAGACTCTTTAAATAAATAAAGAGAAAATATATTTAATTGCTTTAAAATAGTCTGCATTCAAGTGTGTCATGAGGTGCCCTTCAGCTCATGAGAAGCAAATGTTGTCTATTACTCACCTCTCCACCCTCCCTTGATTTTATGGGTCTGCTTCTTTAAAGCCAGAACAGTCCAACCTCCAATCTTTTAAAATTTCTTTTCCAAATAGCAATTGCCAGATTTTCTGTGGTTTAGGTTTTTAAGTGGCTGCATATTTAAATAAAATATTGGCATCATATAAGCCCCATAGGAACTTTCTAGAACACTAGGTTCTTTAGAAGTATTATCAAATGACTCAGGTAAATGAAAGAATGAATGTTAAGATCTCCTTTTTGATAGCAGATTCTAAAGAATGTGCAGAAAACAAAAGCTGCTCAGGCACCCAATCTTAAGGTGAGCCTGTTTCAGTAGGTAGAGGCAGATGGGACAAGCTGGAGATCAAAGAGCTTCCTGTGACTATTCCAGACAACTGAAATCTGAGGCAACACTTTGCTTTTGGTGTTGCCTACCCACGTGGCATTTTATGCTTCTCTAGAATGGCTACCGAAACTAAGCTTTTCTGAGTGCCAGACAACAGATTATGTCATGGAAAAAAAATGGAGATCTAACCATCTTGGTTTTATTTGCGTTGAAGAGACTTCAATAGGAAAAACATTGTTACACTAATTAGAAGTTTTAAAAAAAGGAGTTAGGGGGGAGAAAAGAAAGAAAAAAAAATCAAACTAAAAAGCCAAAACAGATTCTTGGCAAAGAAATATTTTAGGAAGGTGGAAAGGTCACATTCTTTATTTGATCATTAATGAACGAAGATTTTGTATAGTTCTGTAGTGGCCTTGAGGCACCATTCCTCTGGTGAAAGAGAAATGATTATGCTAAATAAACAGGAAAATAAATTCATTGTAGAGTCCTGGGGATAGGTTCTTTTCCTGGGGGTGGCAATAAAAAAGACCATAATGATTTTTTTTCAAAGATTGAGACAATAAAAACAGCATTATAAAAATATAGTGTATTTCTGCAGTTGAAGCACAGAAGTAGCTTGTTTGTCAGTAGTTAAGATTTAGCACACAGGCTCTTAGGAGCAAGCACAATTTTAGGGTGTGATGTTAATACTCTTTATATGATACGTTTGAGATCCAATGGAATAATTATAGGGAGAAATAATTTATTTCTCTTTTTGTTTAATATTAATTTTGGAGAGGTTTACTATGCAGATTAAAGGAAATTTCTTTAGCTGTAGGTTTAATGATGCAGAGGAGTTGAGCCCGTGATTATTTTTGCCAACTTCCTCCTGCTATAGGGAACAAAACTTAAACCCATAGAAATCGTGAAGCTAGCTCAATATCACTAGATCTGGGACTCAGATTTGTGGTTTAAGACTCCGGTAAATTATTTGTGTCAAAGAACTGTTGTATTTCCTAAGATTTTTCAAATGGTAAAATCCTTCCCAAACTGGACTGCTTGGAATATTGTATTTCATACCAAATTAACAATTTCTAAAGTATATAATCTGTCAGTTCTTAATATAATTATTTAAAAAATAAACATTTCTGTTCAAATCAAAGAAAATCATGAACATGCAGGATCAATGGCGTTTCATATGCTGAAAATGCCAATCATTAAATCTTTTCTGAAAGCTTGTTTGCTTCAGTTAGCAACATAAAAAATTTTCTCTGAGGATTGAAACTGTTTATTTTAGAAGTCTACCTCTTTGCTTTTTTGAGTACTTTAATTCTATATCAGCATGGCTGAATTGAATAGAATAATATACTGCATCTATAATATTTACTAATGTCACAAATTTTTTTAAGTATCCATATTATGCTTTACATTCTTCCTCAGATCCTTTTTAATCATCTTCTTCTCTCTCCTGTATTATGGTCACTTTGGTCCCTGTTACCTAGTGCCTTCTAGTATCTTCCAAAAGTTTCATATCATCATTATAAATTCTTTACTTACAAATGCTTTATTTCCTAACCCCTTAACTCCAGCCAAAGACGATTGTCCTTCTTTTTCTTGAAGGTCTTTTCCTTCTCTACTTTAATTGTTTAAGTTAGAGTGTGAAAAGATCTGGTGTGCTATTCTTTACAAATATTGAATAATATTTGCATTTTAGCTCTTGCCTATCAAGACTTAATCCAGTGTTCCTCAAGCTGGGTCTAGTCAGAGAAATTGCTTTCCACAAATTCTGAGAGTTCTCAAGGAGAATGTAAAAGTTTTGATCATCTTTGGATGATAGCTTTAAAAATAATGTAAGCATGTTCTGGATCCTCTGAATGACTGCTGGATAGCTTAATACTGCCTATAATTTTAGCCGTGGAATTTGTATTTATAAGTCCATTGGTGCCAAGTGGTACTATTTTATTGTCCCTGGATAATAAGAAATAAAGAGATATGCACTTAATGGTAAATGATGAGCTTGCACTAAGTGATGCCCAAATGTCAGCACTGCTTGCCAGAAATCTTTATTGTAATTAGCATTGAGAAATGGCCGAAGAAGTCAGTCATCTGGTACAGGGCTGCAAGCAGCAAATTAACTATGGCAAAACAACATCAATAACCATATTAAATCAATTAGTAATTTCAATATTGCTTGCCTTGTATCTTTGTATATTTATTTATTTATTTATTTATGGCTGTGTTGGGTCTTCGTTGCTGCGTGCAGGCTTTCTCTAGTTGTGGCGAGCTGGGGCTACTGTTCGTTGCGGTGTGTGGGCTTCTCACCGCAGTGGCTTCTCTTGTTGCAGAGCACCAACTCTAGGTGCACAGGCTTCAGTAGTTGTAGCATGCAGGCTCAGTAGCTGTGGCTCGTGGGCTCTAGAGCACAGGCTCAGTAGTTGTGGCGCACAGGCTTAATTGCTTCACGGCATGTGGGATCTTCCCAGACCAGGGATCAAACCCGTGTTCCCTGCATTGGCAGGCAGATTCTTAACCACTGTGCTACCAGGGCAGTCCATTGTATAATTTTTAAATGTACTTTGGTGTGAGTTATGAGTACAATAAATTTATAACTAATTTTATGCTGTATATATTTAGGTAACATTTTAATAATCATAATTTTAGTTAACATGGATAGCTGTGGTTGTTTGATTTTAGCTGTGCTTTTCTCAAGTTTAAGGGCCACAAAGCCAAAAGAATAAATAATACAGAAGTCTAAAATTCATTAGACAGATGTCCTTCTGGCAATTCTCAAATCATACAGTACCAGAAGCTGCCTTCCAATATTTGGCTTTGGAAATAGCCAACATGTAAGCAGTCGATGAATGTTTCTAAGGACAGCAGATTAAATGAGAAAGGGAATGTTAACTTACTCTCTTTTAAAGTATCTGTATGACCATGTTCTCAAGAGAGATCTGAAAGCTCCTCATTGATAAACCACAAAAAAATTAGAGAAATTTTGGAACAATCTGATTTATCTCTGCTCACGTAAGCAAGTCTTTTCAGTCTCATGAAGATATTTCAGACTTTTACTTTACTTCATCAGGTTATCATGCATTAAGCTGTCCTCTTCCAGATATTGTATTATCTTTTTCTAGTCATGGCCATGAACAGTATGAGCATAATATAAATGCTACAATTATAAAGATTCAGTGCAAATATTTAAAAGTACTCAAAATCATATCTGAAGTCATTTGAAAGCATTGGTTATTTTTTAGGAAAAATAGCTAAACCTGAAACAAGTGAATAATTCTCAACATTTTTCATTTCTTCTTCTATGTACCATATCCAATCAAATGATGAGTTCTCTTAATTTGGCTTATTAGACATCTCTAATGCCTGTCTACTTTCTTTATTTTCCTCCATGACAAAAGGATTTCAGGCCACCATCCTTTCTACCTGGATTATTGCTACTACTGGCCTCTAACTGGTTTCCCTCACTCCAGTACTGCTCATTTCCAAGCCACTGTCTACACTGTAGTCTGAACTAGGCTTAAAAGGCATACCTTATTATTTCACCCTCCAGTGTGGTAAATTAAAGCCCAGTTTCATTACCAGGACTCACAGGGCCCTCATGATCTGCTAAGATATCACTCCAGCCTTGATGCTCATACTCCAGCCATACAGTCCTTTCAACTTCTAAATCTCACCTAACCACTCTCAGCTTGGTCCCTTCACAGTGACTTTCCTTTGCCAGGCACATTCTTCTCATCTCAGTGTTAACACTCTCTCCCAGCCTCCCCTTGCCACCACCCCACACACATCAGGTAGTACCTTAAACATTATCCTCTCTGAGAAGTTTTTCTTGATTCCTGGACTGCATTGCCAAGCCCACTCTACTCTGATAGCTTCTTGAATCCTCCCTATCATAGGACTTATCATACTTGATTATAATTTCTTCTTCAGTCATCTTTCTTGTTGATTGAGAATAATGTTTTATAACTCCTTTGTGGGAGATATATGTGAAGTCACATCTCCTAACAATGTTAATTTAAGACATAATTAGAAATGTAGACTTATGCACAATTAGGTTTATTGAATTTTTAACCAAATCTATTTTTTGAAACATACTATGCATATTGAAAAATGCATGAGTTCTAAGTGTAGAGATTAATGAATTTTCACACAGTGCAATTACCACCAAATCAGGAAAAGCCATCACCCCAGAAGTCTCTTCATATTCCCTGCCAGTCACTACCTTTACCCATCTTCTCAAAGGTAAGCAAATATCCTGACTTCTAATGAAACAGATCAGTTTTGAACACTTTAACCTTGAACTTTTTTTTTTTTAATTTTTATTTATTTATTTATTTACGGCTGTATTGGGTCTTTGTTTCTGTGTGAGGGCTTTCTCCAGTTATGGCAAGCGGGGGCCACTCTTCATCGCAGTGCGCGGGCCTCTCACTATCGCGGCCTCTCTTGTTGCAGAGCACAGGCTCCAGACGCGCAGGCTCAGTAGTTGTGGCTCACGGTCCTAGTTGCTCCGCAGCATGTGGGATCTTCCCAGACCAGGGCTCGAACCCGTGTCCCCTGCATTGGCAGAGTCTCAATCACTGCGCCACCAGGGAAGCCCTTAACCTTGAACTTTTAAAACAGTACAGCATGTACTCTTTTGTGTCTAGCTTGAAAAACATGTGCATGTTTTTACATTCTTACTGTGTGTAGCAGTAGAATATTCATATTATTTACTGTATGATATTCTATTATATTAAAAATACCATAGTGAATTTATCTAAGCCACTATTGATGGGCATTTGGGTTGATTCCAAGTTTGAGTTATATGAACAATGCTAACATTGGTACTTGCTAACTTGGTACACCTATGCACACATTTTTCTATCACACATACCCATGAGTGAAATTGCTTATTCACAGGATATGCAAATCTTCATCTTCAAGGTTTCTATAGACTGTTAAGATTTTTTTATAGGCAGCTCATAGGAGAAGAATATACGTATCATAATCATGCAAAGAGATGCTCAGGATATTTAGTAGTCAGAAAAATTAAAGCTCTTCACACCTGGTTAGACAGGCTAAACTTTGTATCTATATAACTTTAAGTTCAGATGGGAAAATGGAAGCCATCAGGTGCTGGAAGAAGAAAAATTGGAGCCACCATTTTAAACTGGTGTCACTTTCTTTTGTTTATTGCTATACCTTCAACCACAGGTATAAGACAATATAAGTTATATACTATAACTTAATAAACTTACACACTGAATATATACCCCAGGAAAGTTCTCCCAGAGGTGCATAAAAAAGCATGTAAAAAGATGTTTGTTTTCATATTGTTTTTAGTGAGGAGATTTTAAGAGAGAATGGCAATGAAATGTAATAAAGGCAGCTAGAGGAATAAACTAAACTTACATAGAACAACATGGACAGATTAGAACAAATAATATTAATTGAAAGAACTGAGAAACAAAATAAAATATGCAGCGAAGTATAATTTATGTAAATAAAACCAAATATAACAATACTATTTATTGTTCATACAACAACATGTGTAAATAAAGCAAAGAAGATGAACTGAAGTGACAGTGAATGCATGGCAGGATACGGAATTGGAGTTAAATGGAAAAAACATAATACAATATATAAATAAATACATAAATAAATAAATGATAAGTATGAGAGACATTGTGCTCAGACAGTACTTAGTGTGTGCCACAAATTGCAGAATATTATTGATCATATCAACCACATCCTGTGCTCCTGAGGTGTGAACATTTAGAAATAAAGTGTTACAAATAATACTCAGAGAAGGAGGTACTGCTATTCCCTGAAAGTACAAGTGTAGATGAATCTCTTCCTCTTTGGTGATGGCCTGTTCCCTACCCAGTTGTTTTCACAAACTCACACTTGTAAACACAACATTGTCAAAAGCTTATTATTCTCTTGTAATATTAGAATATTCAAATATTGCAATATTAGAATATTGTTCTCTTATAGTATTAGAATATATGTAATTATCATTATTATTATATCAATCAAGTAATATGAAAATTATTTATAGAAATGCACTAAAACACTGAAAACGTAAAAATTTGTTTTTCGTTCAATAATCCATTCTCTCTCTCTCTCTCTATATATATATATGTACTGAGTTCTTATTACATACAAGGTCTTATGCTACTCTATGAAGATGAAAAGAAACACACTTCAGCCTGGTAGAACACTTTGAGCTGTAATCTTTGTGGTAGATGTAAATGTAGAGAGGCTATTTCCCTTGGCAGCCATGCTCATCTCAGCTCACCACTGCGATTCCAGCCACCTAAGCTGGTGTCTTTCTTCTTCAGTGAACTAAACAAAACAAATTCAGCAACCTAACCTAAACATAACTCTCATCTTTAACTCAAATTTGGTCCAGAAGCTGTAAGTATTCATAAGGGTTGTTAAATACCATATTTATCATTTCTAGTACACCCAGTGATTTTTCCATGTTAATATCTCTGAAAATGGAATATATCTTGCAATTTATGGCACCTCTTAATTGCTGTCAGTCAGAAGACAATAATGACTTAGTTGACACTGCCTGTGCATATGTGACTTTGGTCATAGCTGTTTATATTGGCATTACTTCAGTTGAGTTAGGAGTATTTTGAGGATAACACATGTTGAGTTTAATTGCTTTTTAAATGTCTTATGATTCATCATTAAAACCAAAATTTTTTTATGTACAGAAATTTATGGAAATAGAGCATCTGGACATATAGGGCTAACATTTTTTATTCCTGTTGGCCAGATCAGACAATTTCATTTGCTTAGAATTCTTGTCAGCAAAAGTCTTTATTTTATTCTATGTATAACATACTACCCCTAAAACTTAGTGGCCTGAAACATCAAATATTTGCTATCTCATGCAGTTTCTGAGGGTCACGGACCTGGGAGCATTTCTGTTGGGTAGCTCTTGCTCAGTGTCTTTCAAAGACTGCAATTACGCTTTTAGCCAAGGCTGTAGTCATGTGAAAGCTTGACTGGGACTGGAATGTGCTTGCAAGATGGCTCACTCACATGGTTGTTGGTAGGGGCCTCAGTTTCTCACTATGTGGGCATCTTCATAGGGCTGCCTGAATGCTTCCACAACATGGCAGTTAGCATTTCCCAGAACAACTGATCTGAGAAGGAGAGAGAGAGAGAGACAGACAGACAGACAGACCAAAATGGAAACCATGGAAATCACATTGGCTTTTTATGACCTAGTTTCCAAAGTCCTGCACTGTCACTTCTGCTTTATTCTATTCACTAGAAATGAGTCATTAAGTCCAGCACAACCTCAAGAGGAAATTAGTTTCTACCTCCTGAAGGGAGAACTATCAAAGAATTTATGGACATATTTTTTTAAATGTCCCTAATAACTGTCTATTAATGCCTGATAAGATTGAGAAAGTACTGGCAGAATGAGCATCAGAAGCTTGAAATAAATACTGAAGCATTCTTTCAAGAAATGATGCATATACCAATACCACCAAAGAATAGTATTTTGTGGCAAAACACAAATATCATTTACTGAGTTTAAGATTGATTTAGAAGAGTCATATTCTGAATGTGGAAATATTTAGGACTATATTACACAATTTATTTTGTACATAGTTTCCTTCTTGTGTATGCATAAGAATCACAAGTCATAAAATTTTTGTGTAAATAACTATTTCCATAAATATAAAATAAAATTCTACATGATAAACAAACGTGTTATAATTTAAGTAGGAGTATTTTTTCTTACTTAATGGTAGAATTAATGGCCTTTTAGATCCAATGGGATTTGGTAAATGTCTGTGGTAGACTGCAACGTTTGGCTCCAATTCGTCAGTATTCCCTATATCCACACCCTTTGCTGGTAACTATAAGGTGCCCACCCATATACGTGAATGACCTGCCCTTCTCCTTGGCTCTGGGTTTTATAATGTGACTTGATTTGGTTAATAGGATATTAGCAGTCATGAGGCAAGCGAAGGCTTGAAAGTGTACCTGCACGTTTCCATTTGCTTCCTTGCACCTCTGCAACTGTCATGACAACATGCCAGAATTAGCCTGTTGGAAGATGAGAGAAAAGTGGAGCAGATCCAAGTTGCCCTAAAGGCCCCAACTAAAGGCAGCCTCTAACATTTGACAGTCAGACTGCTCTCAAGCGAGTGAGAAAGCCCAGTTCACATTAGCACAGCCACATTTCTGATCTACTGCTGACCCTGATGTGTGAGCAATTAATGTTTATTGTTACATGTCACTGAGGTTTTGTGGTTGTGTTTCTGCAGCATTATTGTGGTGATAAATAACTAATATAGTTCACTTAAAATGGTGTATGTGTTTTCACCACTTTAATATGGTATGCCCCTTCCCATTGATTAATTGGCATGATAATCTATGTGGATAAGATTTTCCACTGAAGTTCTGAAGTCCCTTGAAAACTTGTACTATGACTGGATATACACATCATTCTTTCTTAGAAATAATGAAAAAAGTGTAGACAGAACTGTTTGACAATGGTTTCCCCTCACCCCTCATCACTGAAAATGTTATACATTTAAATGTAGTAAAAGGAAGATTTCAGAGCCAACAGACCCTTTTCCTTATTCTTTTACTTTCTGCTATTACATTCAGTTCAACTAAATCAGCTCTACCTGACCAAGGATAGGTGACTTTGAGTTGACTGTGAAAGCTAAGCTCTGTTCTAGATTATAAACAGACAGCTATGCAATCACCTGAATTAAGATTTTTAGAAGCCCTAAATGCTAATTTGCATATATCTGGTGAAAAGTCATGGTGGGAGAGGAAATTTAAGATTTGGGGAGAATATATTAATACTATATGCCAGGCATTTTAACTCTATCATCTTTTTAACTAATAGAATTTTAGGAAGAATAAGTGGAGTAGAGAATGTTTTTGTCTGTCCAATACCCTCCGTCTGTTAATAGCACCTGATATTTCTTTTAGGGGAATCATCCCTTTCTACTCCATGTGGCCCTGGTGGAATTTCTATTACAGTGCTCTTGCCACCTTCCAATTATTCAGAAGGACAGGCAGGAGGCCAATGATGGCCCCTGATGGCCAACCTCCTGGGCATAATATGAGTCTTTAATGAGATTTGGTATCTGTATTAGGTCAGAAAAAGAGTCCCTATTTCTTTGCGACCACCAGCCAGCAGAATGTAGGCTTGGAACGGTCAGCACCCGTGATTCCTGTCACAAGGAGATAGCCTGCCTAAAAATGAAACGTGTGCACAGAGAGAACTAGAATCAGTGGATGGAGAGACAGTCTGCTGAGAACATTACTTAAGCCTTTAAATCCTGCCCTTATATCTCGCAGATGGCATTATTTGAGCCAATAAATTCCTTGTTTTTCTTAAGCTTATTTGAGTTGGGTATCTGTCCTTTGCAACTGAAAGAATTCTGAATGATTGAAAAGTGTTATCCTCACTTTATGGGAAAGGAAATTATCTTCCAAATGTCACATTACTTGCCCAAGGTCTCACAAGGTATCTCACAAGGTAATAACAGAGTTAGAACATGATCACAGGTTTGTCCAATGCCCATGATCTTTGCATAACTGCATTTTAAAAGTTTTTAAAATGTATATGCAGTAAAACTCACCCTTTTGTTGTACAGTTGTATGAGTTTTGACCAATAGATTTGCATCACTGCCACCAGTTTTGCACCCCCAAGACTTCCTCATGCTGTCCCTTTGTAGTCAAACCCTCCTTTTTTTTTTTTTTTTTTTTTTTTTTTTTGTGGTACGCGGGCCTCTCACTGTTGTGGCCTCTCCCGTCGCGGAGCACAGGCTCTGGACGCGCAGGCTCAGCAGCCATGGATCACGGGCCCAGCCGCTCTGCGGCATGTGGGATCTTCCCGGATCGGGGCACGAACCCGCGTCCCCTGCATCAGCAGGCGGACTCTCAACCACTGCGCCACCAGGGAAGCCCCCTCCTCCTATTCTTAATGCTTCATAACCACTGACTTGTTCTCTGTTCCTAGAGTTTTGTCTTTTCCAGAATGTCGTATAAATGGAATCACACAGCCTTTCGGATCTGGCTTCTATTCATTTAGCCTAATGCATTTGAAATCCATCCATACTGTTGTATGTTATCAACATAAGTGTTTTATGAAAGCATGCTTAGAGCAGCTTTTCAATCATATCCTCATTAGTGTGAGTGGGGCATATACAGGTTTTAAAAAGATGAAAAGAATGTATACTGGGTTGAATAATATTCTACCAAGATTTATATCCAGCTGGAATCTATTTGGAAATAAGGTCTTTGCAGATGTAATCAAGTTAAGATGATGTCAGACTGGATTAGGGTGGGCCCTAATCCAATGACTGGTGCTCTTATGAGAAGAGAGAAATTTAGACACAAAGATACAAAGGGAGAATGTCACATGACAATAGAAGCAGAGATTGGAGACATGCAGCTGCAAACCAAGAAACACCAAGAATTGCCTGCAACCACAAGAAGCTACAAGAGAGACATGGAACAGACAGACTGTCCCTCAGAGTACCAACCTTGCTGACACCTTGATTTCTGACTTTCAGCTTCCAGAACTGTAAGAGATAGATTTCTGTTATTGGAAGCACTCAGTTTGTGGTTATTTGTTGTGGCAGCCCTACGAAACTAATACAAGAAGGTATGAAGGTATAGGGGATTGCTTTTAGGGCAACTTCCATCAAGCAAAAGAGCCCGACTGAGGAGATAGGAGAGATGAAGAGCAAGTTCTTTCACTTTACAGTTTTGCCTTAGGATGAGCCTGACTGAATTCTAGAGCCAAACTGTAATAGCATCACGGGTACTGGTATATTTCCCCAAGCATCAAATCTATTACTAGTAACTGAAAGTGAAACCTGTTTTTAAAATATGATAAACAATGTACAAACCTAAGTTTGGCCTCCCCATCAACTAATTTTGAAGTCAACTCATTCAAAACCGCCATGTTTCCATTGTGAAGGAAAAAGAATATTCAAGTTGGGGAGAGGGCACCTTTCATCAATCTTCTTATTAAGCATCTCCAGAAGATTATAGACTCAGGAAATTAGGTATTAAAATTTAATTAACTTTCCAAGTTACTTGAAGAAAAAAGAAAGAAAAAAGTAAAATCCACATTCCTCTGGAAAAAAAAAATCTTCTGAAGTGCATTTCAGTCTGCTGCTTGGATTTTAGACACAAACAAATTAGGGGATATTTTTAATAGACAGAAAGTATATAGCCTTTTGATACTTAAGACGTAGAAGCAAAAGAGAGCAAATGAACAAATTAGCATTTTAGACAAATCAAGAGAATGGATTTTTTTCTAAGAGATATTTAAATTATGTATCCATGATGTTAATATTGTTGATTAAGTTTAAAACATCAGTCAATCTACCTTGTAATGATGAAAATCTGTGATTCTCAAACCTGGCTCCTTTTCAGACACTCCTGAACAACCTAGAAAGATCCCTATGCCTCACTGCCCAGATTCTGATTTGGTAAGTCTGAACTAACACCTAAGGAATCTATTTATTTTTTCAAATTCTCCAGGTCATCCTGATGGACGATCAGGTTTGGGAACAACTAACATAGAAAATGCTCTCACAGAAAGAAGCTTTGATCTCCCAAAGCCTGGGGAATTAGAGATGGGGTCAATCCAAGGTCAAATACCAAAAGCAAAATATTAGAATGGAAGTAATATAATCCTTAAGGTCAAGAAACAGAGGCAGGGTCTAAAAGGGAAACCAGGATGCAGGGTGGAAGCAAGCTTCATGAAACAGGAAAGGAGGTCAGAATGCCAATGAGAAATCACAATCAGAACACAGGGGAGGATTGTAAGCCAGAAACACAGGAAGCTCTGGCATTTAGAATTTGGGGCTCAGTCTGGCTCAGGACTCAGAGAAAGCTTTACCTGAACCAGATTCCTGTCTGTAGAGTTATGCTTTTATGTAAATACCTCTATGAAGAGTATCAGTTCATTCAGGGTTTATCTAGTCTTATTTTTTCAGCATCTAGCAGCTTGCTTTAGTGTCCAGCATTAGACTGAGTGATATGCACTGACCTCTCCATAAACTGAAGTTATCTCTCAGGCGAGAATATTTCACTGTAATAATACCTGTGTGTGTGTATGTGTGTAGCTCTATGTTTGTTTGTATATTTTTTGTAGAATGCTTCAAACATTGAACTGTTGTTTAACATGTAATATTTTTTTCCCATGCTATCAAACTTTTAATGAAAACCCTTTAAAAACGAATTTTCAACTTCAGGTAAATTGAAAGGACAATTGTTATTTCTTGGGTAACAGTAAGACATTTATTTCTTTATAATTTGTTTTCATTCATAAAAAGGACAAAGCACAGTCCTATACTACTCCATTGAAAAAATGATAAAAAATAACTAAAAAAATCAATTCAATATTTATCAGTATCAAATAAAACTACTATCACCTTTCCTTGAAATACAAAGAAACAACATATGTATCTATATCTATATAAAGTTTAATTAAGAATCTTGCGTCTTAAAGCAGATGATACATTAGTTAGTTTGACAACAGTTTAAAACTGATGGTCCCAGTCAAATTTGCACAATTGTTTGAGGAAATGAAAGGCTTGAGTTATCAGTGTATGAGAGATTTTAATCTATCTTATCTCTGCCACAAAGTTAAAATTAAACAAACAACCTCCAAAGTCTGTTTTCTTCTTACCGTTCAGAACCATTTCATGCAAAACCAGTTTTGCTCTTTATTACCATACATTAGAAAATAAAAGGCAAGCATGCATTTGGCAAAAGATTTAGTTGTTGACTATATAAAAATGCCCAACATGGGTCACATTGCAAAAGGAAAACCCCAGAGTGTAACAATGAAAACACAAACATGTGTACAGAAGGCTCACAGAGTATTCGTTTCCCTAAAGTATGAAGAGATTTTTTTTTTCAAATAATTAAATATTTTATGAAATCTGGTAACGATCTCAAGACTGTTGACATACTTCCACTGGAGAATCATCCCTTTCACTTATTTTTAAAAAGTTTCATTTTATAACAAAGAGTTAAATGTAAACTAATGAAATATTTATTGGTATTTTCATAATGAAAACTCCAAACATTTATACATAGATATATAGTACAAAAATTATACAAATTAAAGAAAGGGGGGTAAAATAGTAATAGATCTATTTTGCTTCCTGTAAATATTTTTTTTTATGAACCTATAAGGTATCCTTTCTAAAAAGATAAATTCTATCTCTAATTAGCTAGCAAGGTTGTGCTAATAAAATAGGATTTTACCTCTTGAAGCATCAGACATTGCACTATTTCATAAGCCAGCTAATCCTTTATTACTTGATTTCTTTCACATCCACACTCAAACACATTTCCGTGCACACCATGGAGAATGAAGAAATGTGCATCTTCCTTTTCACAACTTATAAAAACCTAAAGCACCAACACTTGGGAGACCACTGGACAGACACGTTATTTGTTTCCTCCCGGCCTTCCAGTTTTGCATACTCTTCAAAGTACCATTAGCAACATCTTGATTTGGTATTCATAGCCAGTTTTCGGTATTGCATTGAAGCAGGAAATGAGTTTAAAACTAAATTAAAAAAAAATAGGGAATACTGTAGTTTTTCCGAGCTACAGGTGATTTCTTGATTCCACACCTTTAATAAAGAGAGGTTTTACTTAGAATGAAGCACAAAAACAAAGTCACTAGAATATTAGATAATTCTGATATTCACTTAACTGTCATTTATTCCTAGCTGTGTAAAGACTGTCACATCTCAATTAAAAAATGGAAGCACTCTACTTCTCAAAATTCATCAGTTCACGTATGAATAAATACAGCAACATGATGATACTCTAACACAAGAGCTGTGATTTTTTGAGGTTTGAAATTGATGATAAGAAAAACATAAAATAATGTCAGAGTAGAATACAAAAGTAAAAAAAAAAACTTCATGTAGTATATTAATTTTATTATTAAAATACTAACTTAAAAGTATTACTGATTCTGAAGACCAAATATTTAGAAAATTACTTACTTCCAAAACAAGAATACTGAAAGTAAGCTCTAGAATTTGATTTTCAATATTCAAAATCATCCAACTCATTCAGTAGAATGTTTTGGTATTGGAAATTATGTTAAATGCTTTAGTTGTACTTTTTTCTTAAAGAAAACTCAAAATGCCATGAATGATAGGGGCCATTCAAAAATATGCAGGACCCAAAACAGAGAGGATAGTACAAGAGACTGTATTACTCTTACATTTACCACATACGATCAACGTTTCAACCTCTATTATATTTCACAACTTGTTATTAAATTTAAAGCACCTGTGTATGGTGATTTTACTTTCACTCTACAGCCTATGGTATTGAATTGAACACTGTAAATTGTCCCATTGGATTAAATCATGCAACTGTCACAGAATTAGGTTAAGTGGTTTATAAGGCATATTGGAACGAGTGAAAAATCATTTTATATCCATTTAAAAGTTTATTCTTTTGGATGAAGGGGTTCCTGAATGCCTCAGTCATAACATATGCTGTAAATCAGTTGGATATTTGTTAAAGTATAATTTATTTGGCTTAGGATGGAGTTGCAGGACTTGGAAGGAATTGTAGTCATCACAGAGATGGAGGGTGTCCTCTGAGCTGGGCTGGGAGCAGCAGTTGTCATGCCACATTCAGAATTCCAAGTACACAAGGATGCCAAGGACAGGCAGCAGGAAGCCAAGAAGACATGGTGATAGGATGGATGCACCTATAATGTAAACCAAAAAAGTGCATATTATTTCATTGATAACAGTCACTGTTGCTCATTTACCCTGCTATGGGTATTATGTAACCATGAAACTCAAGTGGTTCCTTTAAAAAAATACTAGCTTCACTTAGTCTTAAGTGACTTAAGAAAAACAAAAATGTTTGATCAAGGATTTTGTGTGTGAGACTGTATGGACTGTTTATACCAAAAGTTCATATAAATCATTTAAGATAATAAGATCACAAATGTTTCTGTTTTTCCTGTGATCCAGCAGTCCCAAACTCCTACCAGAAGGCACTAGGTCAGGAAACATGTATAAATAAGTGAAAAGTTGTAAGTAAGCTGTGAAAAAATAAGATAAAGAGATGCAGCAAAAATGCTAATAATGTTACATGGGGCAATGACATCATAGGTATACTGGAAGGTCCTACATGATTTCATATCCTAATGGTTTTAAAACATTTAGGGGCTTATACGCAATGATTTTAGAAATGTACTTTTGATAATAATAAATAATCTATTCAAATTTTTATCTAAAGAACAATTGCCCTGAGAGATGTTATGTAAATGAAGAATAAAAATGATGTAATATTCTACAGACTTAAATTACGTCTTGAATGCCACCTAGAAGGGCTCTTCCTGTGGTCAGGTAAGTTTATGGGTCCAAGTCCAGCTTCACTGGAATTCTTGAGAAAGGGCTGAAAAGTGGGACCAAGTAGGTACACTCTTCCTTTCAACTCTCCACAATTATTAGGTGCTCTCTTCAATGAGCAAAAAATACAGTCAACAGCTTGTAAATATAATCGATTTGTATCCATTTTGGGAAGTTTATTCTCTAAATTTGAAACTGTAAATCATTGTTATCTACTATATCAACAGTTGCCTAAATAGACCTTTCTTTGGAAATTCCTCTTAAGTTTAGGAAGACTCAAGGCCATTTCTCTCGAATTTGGTCATTGAAAGCACAGTCATACTCCCTGTAAGGTGGAAGATGATTGTGTCTACCTGCATTCCACTATTGCCCTGTTAGCAGCATTCAGTGCTGCATGGAAAATATAAGACAGAAAACATTATCAGACACTGATAAAGGGGTTCTTAGAAATGAGCAGGACAGCGAAGGTAAAAGTGAGGGCAGAACAGCAAGCACTATATAAACAGCCCTCGAGTAGCTGCTTATAGCCTCTATATGATAATGCATAACGGCATTATCGGTAGCAATGATGACACAAATAATGACCATGATAGCTGCTGTTCTACAGCAGCTACAGTTCACTGTTCGACAGCCACAAGACAGACACCACACTGGCCATTTATATTTATTATGACATTTATACAATAGATTATGATAGCAGGTCTTATTTTCCTGACTTTATAGATTATGTAACTCAGATTCAGGTAAAATGAATTGTTCAAAGCCAGTGGCCAGTAGAAGGCAGAGCCAGGATTAGATCTCAGATTGGCCTGGCTCCAAAGCCCATGCTCTTTCTACCTCTCTGCCACTTTCTACAGATAACTTTGGAAAGGTACCAGTTCTAGAAAAGCATTAGGACATTACATCTTGCACTTAAAGTGTCAAGGCAAGGGCACAGGAGGAAAACAAATGACATACGGGAAAGCAGAGCACCTAAGCTGTTTCAAAGTGTGTTTATTCTTGTAGCATTTTTTCCTTCTATTTTTCTACACAGATATTTTAAAACAATGCCACAGCCCACATATTATTTTATTCAATAAGATGACCAATAATAAACCTTAATCACACAGAAAAACATTAGCTTTCAATGTTTGACCTAATTTAAATGATTTTTCCTGAAGACCTTTGTCTGAGAATGACTGCAGGGTCTCTGCAACGCTCTGTCTTTGACCACGAATTACATCAGTGATGGGTACACATTCATGTATTTGCCTGAATATGTGGGTTGGCTAAGTACAAACTGTGGCCAAGGAAAGAAGGTTAGTCAATTGTGGATGCCATTTTGAAGTTTTGGTGTTAGTATGAAAACCAAACACAATTTCATAATTTGTGGCTTCAACATCAGGATATTTGATTTATTTAAAATAAACTCTTCATGTTTATGTGTGTTATATTTAATTTCTCTAATGGCTCAAGCTTATGTAACTGTGGTCGTCATCTTCAATTCTCTTCCACATTGCAAACACAAATTAGAGACCTGACTGAATTACTATTTTAAAGTCATTTTAAATGTGGGATCCCTATATTCTTGAGGGGTTTTAAACATATATTGGTTTTCCATCTAGCAAAATGTATATCAAGCATAATTTCAGTACTTAACATGGTATGTAGTAAATGTATATTTTTCTTTTCACATAGCTACTGAATATCAAACATGAAAAAGTCATCAGTCTGGTTAATTACTTTTGCCTATAAGAACAAATGTAAGGCCAATTTAGAATACTATGTCTCTTCCATTGGATTTCTTGACTTTTTTTAACCTAAACTACCCAGATTTGTTTTTCCCTCAGGAAGGATTCCTCTAGAGGGAGTTATATATTGAGAAGAGAAATTTAATTAAAAGTTAAGCAGTGCTTAACAATCTCTCCAGGTTTTATGCTAAATAGACAGCCACTCTAGTCAGTTTTTAATACGAATCCCTTTTCTGATGCTTAAGTTTAGATACCATGGCCCAATCCAAATTGCTATTGTTTACTATTAATACTTGGAATTTTCTCCTTGTGGTGTCATGTTTATGATCACACCTGTTAATATCTCTAGATTTTGAACAACTTCAGGACAGGGAATATATCCAAATCATATTTTCAGCTGTGTTGTCTAATACCAAGCCCAGCATATGGTGAGTTCTTGAACCATAAAGTTATAATATGAATAATTCTTCCAGTTAAAAGCCCTGAACCTTTTCTGATTGCAGAACACAAGGTGGGAGAGAAAGTGAAGGGGTAGGACACAGGGGTTTAAAGAAGACAAAGGCAACCACTGTGACATGCATCTCTTATCAGAGATGATATTAAAAATCTGCAGTATCAGAAAGGCCTTATTTTACTGCTCAGCCCGAGGGGTTCTCTAACTTTTCTTGATAGGATGTTACTCTGGATTCCTTCAAAGCCTTATAACCCTGGGCTGAGGGAAGAAAGCGTTTTGATAAGATGATTGATCCCCATGCCTAGGGGTATGTTTCATATATATTAGGTGTGTTAGGTACACATCAGTGGGTGTTTGATGTTGAAATTTGTCGAATTCAATAAAACTCCTGCTGAGATAGCAGCAAGTTTAGAGAAACATAAGAGTAAAAGTCTGTTTGGGATTGAGAGTAAAAAATCAGCTCAGAGGGAAAAAGAGCAAAGTCACCTGCCTTTATTCAGGTTAGTAGTATGACAGACACAGATAGTGCCAACTTGAACTTAAATTGTGACACTGCCAAGGTCATGCAGCAGCTGGCAAATGCACAAATGACCCCTTCATTGAGTGGCTAGTGCTGTGTTACCAGTGCTATTCCATACCTGCTTTACACTTCCCATCTTTTACTAGGAACACGCAATTGCTAAACTACTCTCCCCTTGAGACGGCTCCCAACCCTAGTTAATTCCTGGTACTCCTGCCCTCATCGTAGAAACAGCAACTGATCCAGAACTGATTGCTTCTTCCCTTAGACCTTCCTCTGGATTTTTCAGTAAGAACTCAAACCTTACATAAGATGTTTCTCCTTCCCACTTGAGTGGTGTTCCACGACTGCTCTGGGGTAGGTTTCCTTGTTACATCCAGTCAATTACAGGGAGTCCGACTATCTATCAGACTACAGCTTTGTAACTGGTCCTTGGTTGTTTAGATTTTGAGAACAAACAGGCAAATATGAGGGTCTGTAAGCAGGTCACTGTCCTAGCAGGAGATGTAAGGGGATAGTGGGAATAGTGTAATGGAGCTCTAGAGCCAGGCAAAGAAAGCAAGAGTCCAAATACTGCCTCTGCCTTTTATTGGCTAGGTCATCTTGAGCATGTTCCTTAATATTTTTAGGCCCTAGTTCCTTCAAGTATAAAACAGGGGTAATATATCTCATAGCTTTATTGTGAGTATGGAGAAGATGTATATCAATGGTTCTTAGATATATTTTAGCAGCATAACCTTTCTTCAGAAACAATCATATGTGGAAGCCCATTTACTGAACAAGCAGGGAGAGGGGATACTTTATTTAAAGATGGGCCTGGGGCAGGAGACCACAGATTTGTTGCCTCCTTTATGTTCATGCTTGTACCTGTACTCCCCCAAGCCCATCACTCCAGGCAATGTGTAGGGCTCTGCTTATCACAGTTTGAAAACAGCTGCTTTATGTAGCACACTTCAAAATGTGCATAGCTGGTAGAAAACTTCTGTAAATGATAGTGATTCATACTACATTTGATGTTGTTCATCTCTTTATACAGTCCTACACTGTATTTTTTGAAAAGTAGTTGGATAAAAACCAAGCAAAACAATAGATAAAGCAGGTGTCCCCTGCAGACAACTTACATTTGAGACCTGTATGTCTACTTACTATTCCCTAGTCACACATTGTGTCCTTTTAGATCACAAACATTCCTGAAATGTCCTTTCACCTATCAACATGGGGCATATTGGACTTTTCTGTAGTAGTATAGCTCAAGTTGATCTCCTCTGTGACATGGTAGTCTGGGATCTTTGGTTTTAAGTAACTGGAGCTCAACTGAAGAAAAAGCTGATTTTGCACTGCTTTGGGACAACTAGAGCTAGTTAACTGAATACCTGTGTCTGCCACATTTCTGACTTTCATGTCTTCTTCCTTTGCAGATTGCCTCACATTCTCAGACTGACTTCTCAAGGTAGACAAGAGAGTCAAGTTCACAATCATACATTCTCAAGATCAAAGAGATGATTTTTTTTTTACTCCAATTCCAGTGAGAAAACTCTCAAGGAAAGATTCTTATTTGCAAAGTCTGAGTCATATGCGTACTTTCAGACCAATACTGTGGCTGAATTAGTGCATTTGTGTGATTGAACTAGCTTGGAACAGGTTCCCATCCCTCAACCAATCACTGTGGCCAAGGAGAGGGTCGCTTAAGAAGACATCAACAGTTTCTGATCTCAGGTATTGATTACAAGCTTTGTTTTTGGAGTTAGTCTGACCCGTTGGCAATTCTGGGTCTATCATTTACTGGCTGTGTACCCTTTGGAAAATTATTTGTGTCCATTTACCCATTAGATTGTTGTGAGGTTTAAGTGAGAAAATGGCACTTATTTTCTTAAATTTTGTGGCAGAAATGGGTGAAAACAAAAGTTAAAGGAGGAAGAGCTGCTTTTTACTTTCAGATACTGACATATAACTTAATGTATGAATGAATTTTCTGACCAAGAAAATTTTTTAAAAATTCATGTACTCTAATTTTCTTGCAGGACTTAACACTTAAAGGATGTGAAGCCATTGAGGCAAAAACAAATACTTCAAAATTGTCTTGACCACTGGGATTTTACAGAATGTCTGAGACAAAACAATTATAGATTTGTTATTGGTTAATTCATTTCTGGAATTTCTATCTTATACGTCTCTTCTCCCTTTCATATTTTCTTTTTCATGATTCCCCCCCACCCTTTTCCTGATTCCCACACGATTTTTTACCTTTGACTAGAAACTGGTATAGAATTTGGAATAAAACTTCTGTAACTCAGTGAGGTTAATGTTAAAATTTTCTTTGGGCCATATATCAGAATTTTTATTTTTATAAATTGTCTAATGCATATTAAGAATTAAAAGACGTATCTCTTTAAAAAGTTAGTTGGCTCTGCTTCAAATAGGTCTCTTGGGGAAAATGCTGTTACAGTTTTCAATTTTAAATCCATTATTATAAGCATAACTACCTGCCTTTGACAAAATGGAGTTATGGATATTTACCCCAATCGGTTTTAAGAGTTTCTGGAAAAGAAAACAGAAGAGAAATCAGAAAATAAGATGGATTTTTTCTTTGAGATACAGAAGACTTTTTATATTTGATGATTTTTTTGGCCTTTGATATCTATTATATTATAGTGTCTATGTGTATCAGCTTGCTTATTCTGTGTTTGAGAATTTTATCTCCTTATGCTTCTTTGAGATAGCAAAATACTAAGCTATGTGAAGAAGAAGAAGAAAAAAAGATAATTTAAGACCTATTTGCAGTTCTGTCAATAGCTAGTTGTGTAACTTTGGGCAAAAGAGAATATTTGGACTCAAAATATGGCTCTGAGGCTGGTGTGATCTTTGGCCATTTTACTTGTCAAGGCTGTGGATTTTTCCTTCTGTAAAATGATAGGGTTCAATATTATAACTCCTTAGGTTCCTAGCATTGCCATTAGTCTATGATTCTATGCAAACCATAATGTGTTCAAGAATATCAAGCATTGAGCCTAAAATTTGCAAAGATACTTGCTATATTTCCCCTTATTTATGATAAAGTTGATATGTGTTTATATATATATACATTAAAAGCTTGATCATATAAGTGGTAGTGGCTATGATGTTTTTTTTTTCAAACTGGTGAAACCCACTAATCTTGCTGCTCCTACTTACTTGGCAATTATAAACACATATGTCAAACAAAATCGTTTTTGGTTTTTTTTGGCAAGGGTGTATGGTTTGCTGACAGCTTATCCTGGCAGTCATATATTTTCCTTACTCTGGTCCTTTCCCTATCAGGAAATGTGAGATTACAAGGATGCATTTCTTCTTTGAGAAAGGATCAAGTATCTCCGTTAGAGTGATGACCAATTATTTGCTGGGAAATATAAAAGTAACTTCTAACAGTCCATTCGCTAACAAACACATTCTAAATAACCTAATTCTGATATAATTGGGGGGCAAGATGAGACTATAATTCTGAGGACTTTTAAAACTGGTTTACCTACTTTTTTAGAAATGCAAGGTAAGATTTTCACAAAAGCTTGAGACTTGGCATTAGAAAGAATTCTACTTGAATACTGTTGCCCTCGCTTGAGTGTGTGACCTCCGCAAGGTACTTAACCTCTCAGAGCCTCCATTTCCTTATCTGGAAAATGGGGAGTACAATATTTCCACAGCAGGGTATTTGTGATAATTAAATGAAAAAAAAGTTAAAAATACATAGTAAATGCCATTTGATAATTGTGAATCTGAAATATGAAATTTAGTGTGTTCATTTAAAAATTATTATATAGTGAATATGAGAATACCCTAAGCATGGGATGAGACATAAGAGACTCAGAACTCTCTCCTATTCTATAAAATGTTCAACATACATATAATGCATTTCATGGGTTTAATTTTTTACTCAACTTATACAAAATCTTTAACAAATAACACTCAAGTTCCTTATTCACAAACAACCAGAGCCAGCTTATTAGATCATCTTTGCATTTGGTATTGGAAATAGCTGTTTGGCAGAATATGCTTACTTGGGTAGCCCTGGTTTTGTGGAATGCATCAAACTAGGACTGGGATCAGTTTTTCTCAACATCAATAAAATTTAGAGAGCCTGGGGACTTTCAGATGCTCATTCTATTTTGCAATATTCATAAAAACAAATATTAAATTATTCCCTCCACTGCCCCAGCCTTGCCTTTCCCCCAATCAGTTTTTGAGGCAAAGCAATAACAAGTAGAGCCAGAGAAAAAGTTTAAAAATTTGTGTGTGCTCCATGCCAAGGCTAATGGTTCCTCTTTAGTGCTAGGCTTGAGGGCCCAGTTGAACACGTCTATGACTAAGACTTCCTAGACAACTTCAGGAACTACAGACACATACCCTACCAGGTTTACTTAAGAAGAAGTACTGCTCCCTGAACCTCTCCTACATCCCCCACAGACATACTTGCTTCTTCTATAGTTTTGCCACTTTACATTTTTAGGAGAACAATTGGTGTTTTGCAGTACTGACAATGAAGAGTAGGAGTAAAACTAGTTGGACATGACAGTCAATTTTCCTTAAACTTAGTGTATATAATCTAAAGAAAGCTAAACAAAGGGAAGCAGGCAGGTATGTCTTCTTACAAAGCCCACCAAATTTTTCATAGCTGTTCTTTTACATAAATTTGAGTAAAGGATATTTTGCTGATTTTAATACTAATGCTCAAGGTCATGATGGGTACAATGTTTGCTTGTAGGTGAGACCATAGAACTAAAAAGGTTTAGTCTATCATGCTCCTGGATGTCATGACTATTTATTCATGGAGGGTCTATTTTGTTCAGGCATCCCTAAAATTATAGGAGAGATGACGTATTTTTAGCAGACACATATTTGCATGCCTATTTCTAGTACCAATATTTGTGGGACAAATCATTCCCCAGTTCTAGGAAAGGATAGGTATTTTGCCTTTTAAATTTGCTTAGAACAGCAGGCTTTTCAAGAGATGAGAGGATGGGATGACACAGAAAAGCCCCTGTTAAGCTTTGGCATTGTGAGCCCCAAAGTGGCAACTATATCCAGTTTCATGTGACTATTTTGTGGGACGGAACTAGCAGCTATCATTCACCCAGCTGGCCTTCCTGGGGGTGGTTTCCAATTCACATGTCAGGTTTTATCAAAGTATAGATGCAGATTAATTTCAATTTAAGTATTACCTCTGTTTTCCTTTTAAATCAAATCCTCTTCTGTGAGGAAAACTCCAAAAATTTAAATGTACAGATAGCTATGATATAAGAATAATAATAATATTTCTTTAAATCATTTATTCATAAGTTTTCTGGACAGTCTGGTCTACAGCATGTCCTCAACAAATATTTGTTCGATGGATTATTATTATTTTTTAATTTATTAAGTGCCTATTCTGTCCAGGGAACTTTTGCAACATGTTATTTTGTTTAATTCTTATAATACATGTATGTCTCATATATATATACAATATATACATGTACATTCTTATAATATGTATTATAATATTATATTATATTAATATAATATTATATATATTATAATATGTATATACATATACATTCTTATAATACATGTATGTCTCATATATAGTACAAGTATGTCTCATTATCCTCATTTGCAGATTAAAGGTCTAAGAGTCAGATTTGCTGACCTAGCACAAGGCAAAATTGGTTATTGAACTAAAACCTGGTTCTAAGCCCAGTGCTATTTTCTCTACCCCAAAGATGCTTCATGAATCCTTCTTAATATGGCCAGACAATGCAGTGGTCCAATTTTCCTTAATGTAATGAGTTGAGAGTTGGATTTTATTACCAGTATATAAACACCCCCATGTCACAACAGCCAAGGATCTTAGTCCCCCACTGGTTTCATGTGGTGGTTCAGAGTCACAAATACCTGGGAAGCTTTCCCAGGGCAAACCAGAGCAGAAGTCCCATTTGATTTTTCTTGATTCATCTTTACTTTGGGGCTATGACAAATGAATGACTCACCTGTTTGAGGTGGTATTTTGTTATTTAAGATTTTCGTCCCTAATATAATCCTGAACTCATTTGTTTGTCAGACCTCGGGGCCTTACTGTAGGCCCCCTACTTACTGTAGGATTCAGTGTCATCCATCTATCAGCAAGGATTAATTGGTGCTTCTCTGTTTTTCCACATGCACATGAAGTTCTTATAAGAAACAGTCTGAATTCATTGAATCTTCACAACTATTAAGAGGATCAAAATCAACTGAATGTTCTTTTTGTACTTTCACAGAAGAAACAATTTCTCAGCTATTTTCACAATAGTCTGAAACATGTAAGGAGGTACTGGCTGAAATCAACACTAATTACTCCAAAGGATTTCTAAGAGTTTGTGCTTACTCAGTAGAAGATATAAAATAATTTCAATCACTTTGGATGGCATCTACGTGGAATTTTTGTTATTTTTATATATTTTTCAGAGTTCTTTTTTTTCCAGAAGGCTCATTCTTAGTCATGCTTTCATGGTGCTAAACCCTGAAATTTTAAATTCTTTCCAAATTCTTTTTAGGTTAAAAAAAGTGGAAAAAAAAGAAGGTTGACTTTCATTATGTCTGTAAGGAGTTTATTTTAAAAAATCAACAGAGTAGTTACTCCTTGCTAACCAACAGGAATTCTGGGGAATGCTTTAAGAAACCATTTTGTTTATACTGAACAAATCAAATTCTCTCACTCTGAGTGGAAATTGAAATTCTTTTGTCAACATCTATATTTCTAACCAGTAATATCAGTCTTCTCCCAGTCATTTCATTATAAAATTTTGGGAGCCATTATTGACTATCTTTCCATAAGACTTGTGCCTTGTGTCTCCATGACTCGTGAGAGTGTGTTTTATACAGAGGGACTTTTGGACGTTGATTGATGATGATATACTAATATGCTTAAAATAACATAATTAGTTTTCAAGATATTGAAATATAGAAAGAAAGAAAGAAAGAAATATAAAATCTAGAAAGAAGTTTGAGACCAATGATTTGCTTTGATATTTGTTTCACCTGGACTGTCCTACCTCTTGTTTCCCTTCCCTGGCTTTTCCATATTAGGTTCTTCAGAGTTTGTCAGAGCACCACTTCTCTTGCCCTCTACACCATCTGTTCCATCCCTATTCTTATAGCATTTTCCCATCCTTCTAAATTACTTAGCTCAGTTAATGATTGCCATGCAATCAGAATGTTAAACATAGAGTCATTTTCAAAGTGCTTTTTCCTCTCACTTGCAATACACTCTCTTGGTCACCAAGTACAATTGATTCCGTCCCCAACATCACTCTAGAATCTCTCTGCTCCACTTTCTCTCCTGTCTCTGCCATAGTGATCCAGGACCTCGTCACCTCTTACTTAAACACAAGAAAAGTAAAAAGATGAAAAAACCAAAACTCACAAATCCAATCTGCCCCCTTTTCACAGTCTGTAATAACCCATACTCCAATTATACTACCTTCCTCTCCTTTTTGAATCCTGCATTAGAGACTCACTGAATGTGATGCCATTTTTACATATTCTCAGAGTCAACACTTGTTTCCTCAAACTCATACGCCCTATTACCCCCTTTTATGCCTGGAAAATGCTCATTGATCTTAAAAGACTCATCAAAGTATCATTCTTTTAGGTAACTGTGCATGAATTTAATGACTTCCTCCTCAGTTCTTGCTTGTACAACACTTAATACATTGTGCTGCCAATTATTTTTTCACCTGTCTTATTTATCTGTGACTTTATGGTTCCTTAAGAACAGAGACCATGTTCTTATTCATCTTCCAACTTCCAGGGACCAAGTCCTACCTAAGACATGTGGTGCTCAGTACATTTTTGTTGAATGAGTTGAACTAATGGTCCTGCTTCGGACCCCCTCTGTTGTCATTCTACCCATGATCTCTCTTTCTCTAGGCATGTGTGAGAAGGACCATTCCTGAGAAAATGTGGTGCAATGAATTTTTTTCCCTATCAAATCTCCACTTCTTTGTAGACTCAAAATCAAGCAATCATCCCTTTTAACCAACATCCAGTAGAGTGCTCAAGATGTAAATATGAACAAACAAGGCTCTTCACTGATAGTCCATATTCTGAGGATGACTGTTAGCCAGAGGTTATTTTATAATTTGGATCAAAAGGAAATAGAATTCACTGAGAGAAATTAGCTGCACGCCAAAACTTTGCTATTTTTTCTTCTTGTGAGAGTTCTGCTAATAAACTTGTGAGCTTTTACGTGTTATTTAACATCTTTCTTGCTTTCTGTAGTGTCTTGGCCAATTTTAAGTTGCAACTGTGTTCAGAATATAATCTTGGACCAGGAAAACAAGACTGTTCCTTTAAAGGGACATATTTAGAGAATATTTTAATTTGAACACATAATTTGTGCTTTAAGAATTTTAACTTTAAATCAGGTGAATTTTCCACTTGTACAGATAGAGTCTAAATAATTAAAAGAAAGTAATCTGAGTTTATTTAACTTCTTCAATGACCATTTGGATGCTGCCTCATTAGATAATGGTAGAAGCTGTGACAGATCCTGTCTACATAGTTAACAAAATGTGGTTTGGGTTTGGATGCTGGAAATCTCACTTCTTCCTATCTGGCATTTACTACTCATTCTGCAATAATGAATTACTTATAGAAAGACCTTGGTATTTCTGGGTGTTTTCATTTACCCTCCATTGTGCCATGTCATTTCCCAGTATCAGGTTTTTGTTAAAAATTGCCACACAAAATTAATCTTCTCTGGACATAGTATAGAGATTAAGAGTACACATATTAGAGCTATAAATCATTTGAATCCTGACGTCTCTTTAACAGCAATGTGATTCTGGGCAAGTTACTTAAACTCTGATGCTCAGTTACTTCATCAGTCAAATGAGGATAGTTTTACCTAACTGTGTCTTATAACAATAAAAGGTACAGATAGTGCATTGCTATTATATAAAAATATGTCAGAGTTGGCAGCTCTTCCTATTGAAATTACTGGGAAGTTGTTTTTCTGATCTGTTCCATTTGTCAAGGAATAGATTGCCACTTATCTGTGGTAGCTGCAGGCCACATTCCAAAGAATTCTTTACTGGACTCAGGAAGGAAAAGGTACTGGGCCAAGCCCAAACTGAAGGGCATTTGCAAGGTAACAACTAAAATCTAGAAAGCCATTCAAGAGTAGCCACAAGGCATCACACTGTACTGACTACAATTTAGCCACTCTGGATTTCGAAGGTTGTACAAATTTGAAAACAGATCTTAGGTACTGAAGTGAGGCCTCTGCTTATTTTAAAGTAAGAGCAGACCCTAGGCTATAATGCTCCAAATAGAAGCTGAGAAGACAGAGAAGGAAGTCACTGCTGAGAAAGGTACACAGACATGATCTACCTTGTAGTTAGAGTTACTGGATGTCTTAGCTAAGTAGGCAGTAACCATCTGGATGTGATTGAAATTTAATTCTGATCAACTCTGCTTTGATTTTTTTTTCTTTTTAAGATAACTTCTCTAAGGTTTCATAGAAGAAAAAGAGCTTAACTGCCTAATATTTGTTCATGAATTCAATTTATACATAATGAGAGCCTACTACTATTCTGCCCAGTGCTAGGGCAGAAACTGACTTTCTTCCCCCTGGAGATCACAGCTGAATCACAAGTCAACCACACTGCAGTGTTTTTTGTACTCAGAATGCCCAAGACACCATGGAAGCAAAACTGAAATGAGGGGCAGCTGCAGGTGGTGGCACAAAAGGAGTTTTCTGGAGGAAAAGGGACCTGAGCTAAGAAAGAAGAGATGGGACAAAATATATGTATGTGCTTCACAAATGCCCTTCTATTGTGATAATAAAATATTTACCAAGAAATGCATACTAAAAACAGAGAATCTAATGAAAAGTAATCCTTGATATTCAAAAGGAAATAAACTCTTATTCTAAGCCACTGCTTTATAATAATCTAATTTTACTTAGTTATAGTTAATCCCCTCAGAGATATTAATTTCCATTTCATTAATCCATAGAACACTCCAAAATTATAAAAACATGAAAATACTTTAAAATTTAAGAAGATATTTCATCATGATATTCTTGAACATAAATTTAATAGAAGATGAATACACATTTTGTTAGACTGTATTTCAAATATAGTTGCTCAATGTAACAGAAGTTATTAACCTGAGAAAATAGCCACAACAGAAACATCTACTACTTGGAAAAATATGTAATCTTTCATTTTAAAACTGGCAATGTTGCATTCCATCTACTTTTTAAAAGCCTGAGGATAAGCCACAGAGGATATTCTCTTCACTGACCATATAGCATATCGGTATAGAAAATATATTAAACATTAGAGACGTGGCATTTTAAAATTAACACAAATAAATAGGAATTTATCAAATTTGCACAAATGCATCCTATGACTTGACAATCTCTAAATCTAAATGTATATAAATACATTTAGTTCATCTTGTCACTAAAAAAATAATTCTCTAAATATGACATGGCAATTGATAATGTGATATGAAGACATTATTCTGTGTAAAGTACATTATTCATGTACTGGCTTGTACTGTTCACTGTAACTGCTGAAGATTAAATAAAGTTATTGAGTAATTGTTATGCACTGTGATAAGAATTCTTGCCTATGCTATCAATAGGTTAATTTTAAAGACAAGAAATTTGCTCAAGTTTAAAGTAAGGAGAGAATACCATTTCATTTCTTGCTAAAGCAAAAACTGTCTGATCATATTCTCACTGTGATTCTCCATCTTTTATATAGCTAACGTTGCCTCATACATCTGACATGACAGCAAAACATATAATCTAGGATACTAGGCATTGACAACAATCATTAATTTATAGAGAAATGATTACAATCAAATGTGCTCTAGGAAATACTTATAACACTGAATTTAATATTGCCTGTAAAATATATGTCTTACTTTTCTTCCCAATATCAATGCTGGAACTCCTAGCGTAATTTATTACTAATTTTATTAATCTCAAATTTTAGTAAAATAAATATTCATCCAGAAAGAATAACAAAGAGATTTTAAAATATGATATAATTTCGGGGCTTCCCTGGTGGCGCAGTGGTTGAGAGTCGGCCTGCCGATGCAGGGGACACGGGTTCGTGCCCTGGTCTGGGAAGATCCCACATGCCGCGGAGCGGCTAGGCCCGTGAGCCATGGCCGCTGAGCCTGAGCGACTGGAGGCTGAGCTCCGCAACGGCCAGCTCTCACTGGCCACAACAGTGAGAGGCCTGCGTACCAAAAAAAAAAAAAAAAAAAAAAAAAAAAAATCGTCCCTATTTTCACTTTAATTTCTTTGAGAACAATGTAAATTAACCCCTTTCTGAATTAGGGAACTAGTTTATAAAATTTAGATATAGAATATTTGTATACTTCTTTTATCTGACCTAAAATATTGATTATTTAAATAAAATAACTGAATATAATTAATAGTTACAACTATATCTAATAGAAACTACTCCTTGAAGAATTAAAGAATAAGAAGACAATAGAGTAATTGGGGCTCTTGATTTAGTGATAAATTATATTCAATTGATAAACAGGCAAAAAAGAATTTAAAAAGTCAAAGCAAGAAAACTCTATGTTAAATAATTCTCTTATGTTTTAACTGAACCTAAAGTTCTACAAAAGTGTAATAACTGAATAAATATGAGATATCTTTTTTGTAATGTAATTTAAATATACCTTAGTTTAAATATATTAATAATCATTTAAATTTTTTTGATAAAGACAGTGTTTTAATCCTAAGAAAAACACAAAATAATATGTGGCTTCAGAGAGCTGCAAAAAGATGTGTTCAACTATCAAAATCATCCATATAAAGGGCAAAGTTATTAACAAAACCATAAAATAACCAGGGTTCCCAGAAATGAACGATCTTCTAAAGGACCAACTCTATGTTATCAGCAGAAAAATATATTCAATGAAAACATAAGAGACAGAAGCTAAATAACTTATCTGCATAGTACTTTATTCTCTACATCAAATTCACTTTGGATATCAGGTACCCATGACAATATATTTATATGTTTGGAGGGTTAGGCAGCCACTTACGGTGACAGTATAAAAAGAAAGAACATGTTTTCATTTATAAAAACCAAAGATTTCTCAAAAACCTTAGAATACATGAAGTTACTAAATTACTTGACGTACTTGGATGAATATAAGAATTATGATGACCAAATATTTCAAACGTGATGGCATCATTTTTTTATGCTTCCAATCTTTTTTCTTTTAAATTTGTTTGCTTTATGTTTTAGTTTGCTCCTTGGATTACAATCTCTTTGTAATTTTAGAATCACATATGTCAGTTTTCCATTTGTCATGAAAATTATTATAGTAAAAATATAAGCACTTTAAAATTGTGTCAATTTTCTTCATTTTTAGCATTTTTTCTTTAGATTTTATTGGATCTTACATTTTACAATACATTCTTTATGACTTTATATGTTTTAAGAATTCTTTTTAACTTACATTTTAATCATAAAGCATATATTGGGAATCAAATACATGTGTCTTATAGTTCTAGAGAGTCAACACATGTTCTTAAGGCATTTATGATCTAAGTCTTTGAAGCATTTTAGTACATCAGTATTAATTTAGATCACTTACTTTTGCTAGTTTAATTGAAAAAATAAATATTGAGTCAAAATTCTTTGCCAGGTTCTTTGGAGAATAAAACATAAATATTTACTTATGAGTTATATGCTACCTCATTTTAAAAAGGCTTTAAGATAGTTTACAAAGATACATAAATTATGATAAAGAAAAAATATTAATTGAGGGGAAGGGAAATAAGTTTAGGAAAAATGAGACAAAGCTGAGATAATGATACATAAATAGCAACAACATCCACTAATGCTACTATTGAAAAACCCTTTACCTATATTCACCTACATTCAGTTAAAATATACAATGCTCTATGTACTGATACTTTGCTGAAGGTATGTTGGAAATATGGCATTGAGTTTTGGCCAGGCAATTCAAATAGAAAAATAGATCAATCATATAGTTGATTATCTGAAAGATAAAAACAAGTATTGTGCTCAAGAAAAGTGTTCTACTTCTGGTCCTCAGACCAGAGAAAGGATGCAGGTTAAGGGACAGTCTCTCCCAGGGCAGTACCTGGAATAAAGGATGCTACACAATACTGGAAATGCATCTTCTCCCCCTACCATCACCCCTAGATCTTCTAAAGGAGAGTACTGTATTGAAGGAAGATATTGATAACCTATTTAGAGTGTGTATGTGTGGAGAATAAGGTTCCTATTAAATATGGTCCAGTAAGTAATATCTAAGGTGCCTACAGAGGACAATGGATTTATTTAGCTGTATGAATTTTTCTTGTGTGTGTGTGTGAAGCATGGGGTGGTGTTGAGAAGATAAATTTTTCTAGCATTTAGACAGAAGCGGTCTTTCTTCATATACTTCCTCTAATAAGATCTCACCTTCTCCATTAAATTGTGTACAGGAATTTGAAACATACTGATTTAATATTAAATATCAGACATTTTATTTAAATATTTATTTATTAGCCTGGCCCAGTGTCTTCACTTCTCTAAGTTCCACCTCACCTGAGGAAATTTTCAATCATGTTTCCATAAAAGGAGGACACTGTAGTACAGCAAACCATACCCTCAACTATCAAGGAATAGTATGGTATCAGATTTCATGTAATTGTTTTTTGCTTTTGTTGGTTTTTTTCCTATAATGTTCCTCAATATAAGCCAATAGCACAATACCAAAGTACAATTCAATAAAAATCAATCCTATGAAGATGGAAAACACTGTCTTCTAAAGACACAGCTCACTGAAGTTTTAGATTGATCAGTTTATAAAATTGATTGGATCTCCTGGGAACGGATAGAAGGGGGTATCTGCATAGCCCATGCATTCTCTACAGGGACAATATGGCTTCCACGGAGGTGAAAATTGGTTCTTGTGAGGTGAAGAATATCTGGGCTATTACAATGTTGTTTGCATCTCCAAAGGGCTACAGTACATAAACAGATATGCAGTATTTCTGTGGTATTAAAATTTCATGGGTGGCAACAGCTGCTAAGAAAAGACATGTAAAAAGGCTTATGAGGGAGAAAAATAATGAAAAAAGATTGAGAAACTCTGGTACAGAGTATTATCTCTCCCAATCATTCTTCTATTTGGAATTGGGTGGCAAAGTTGTAAGGTACAGGAAAATAGATGTTAATTAATTAATTAATTAATTATTATTTATTACTCACATAAAATATGGACACTATTGTTCTCATTTTACATGTAAAATATAGAATATACCTATGCTAAATAATCAAACCATATAAATAATAAAAATATATACAAATATATAAGAATATTGTAGGTCTCTTGATTAGAGGAGTTAAATTTGCAAATTTGCAAGATATTGGAAAACCAATTTAAATTCTCACAGGAACAGATTTATGAGTTAAAGAGTTAATGGAAATGACCAAGGTTGACAAAAATCAGACAGAATATAAGTATGAATATGATCTAGTCCCATTCTGAGAAGATGAAAATCATTGGAGGTTTTTGCATAGATAAGACCTGACATATTTTTAAATGATCACTGTGGTCGTTCTGCTGAGAATGAATTGTAGGGTTGTAGCTAAGTGTAAATCAGAGAAAACAGTTGGATGGCTAATCAGTAATCCTGGAGACAAAGCATGATGGCTGGATCATGATGGTGGCAGCAGAGGTGGAGGTTTCTAGATATATTTTAGTGGTAAAATGAATAGGATTTCTTGATGAAATGAATCTAGTACATAGGAGGAAAAAAGAAGTCAAAGATGACTTCCAGGAAGACTGGAGATGCGTTGTGGAGACAGATGAAAGTGTAGGAAAAAATATATATATATAAAGAAAAAAGTTTAATTTAGATATCCAAGTGGAGATAGTGATTAGACAGTTGGAGAAATCAGGTATTTATGTTTGAGAGTTTTTAGCACTTATTGCCTTGAAACAATAAGATTGCTTATGGACTAAGAAGTATAGAGTTATTGGAAGGATGATCAACAACCAGCAAAAGAGACGTAGAACAGCATCTTGTTAGGGAGGAGGAAAATTACAAGAGACTGGTGCCCAGAAAGCCAAGAAGGAGAAAGTGATCAACTGTATTCAAGCTGCTAAGAAATGGAGTAGGAGAGAACTAACTCCTGCATTAAAAATATGAAGGTCATTGGTGATCTTGACAAAGGCTATTTTGATAGAGGGTTGGGAGGATGCAAATTCAAAACAGGATTTGAGAAGGGGGATTAGAAACACTGAAGAGGGACAAATTATTATTTGCATTTTGCTCTATAGAAAATCATAGAACAATGCATTAGTTACAAGGGGAGATTTTCCTTTTTTCTTGTTGTTGTTGTTTGTTTGTTTTTATTTTCCCTTAACAATGGGCAAAATTGCAGAATTCTTGCATAGTGATGAGACAAATCGAATAGAAAAAAAAATGATGAGAAGAGAAAAGATAGAATGGCTGAAGCAATTTTCATGAATTAACAAGAGGCTATGGCATCTGGTTCACATGTGGACGGCTGCCCTTAGATAAGAATATGGAGCTCAGCCAGGGCATTAAGAAGGAAGGCAGAGCACATGGACACATATTTATGTGTTGGTTGCTTCCAATTCCTTCTATTTTCTCAGGGAAGCAGGAAGCAAGTTATTGACTAAAAAGGGAAGATAGGAAAGATACTTTGGAAATTTAAGGAAGAAGAAGGTATATAATTGTTGTATAAGGGAGAGAAGAATAAAGATACTAGGAAAACCTAGTGGAATGGCCCAGTAGCACTGTGGGCCCACTTGACATGGTCATGAGTTCAAGTTGTAACCAGTCTTAATTTGGGGTATTTTTCTCTAGCCACCATTAAATGTGAGAGTGTAGGTTTTGAGTAAGTGGACAGTTAGATTTCCACAATTTTTCCAAGTGAGTATGATGAAGTGAGAGAAGTAAAAGGGTACCAATATGTATGCCAAGGAGTAATGATAATTTATGGCTGTGGAATTTCAGCTAGATATAGAGAGATTGAGAAAGGTAGGGGACATAAGAAAAATGGTGAGATAAAGGGTTTGTTGTTCCTGGTGGGTCAAAAATTTTCAGGAACCTGAGTACTAAAAAAAGTGAGAAGAAAGATAGGTGTCTTTCAGAGATGAGAATATTTGAGATTATGAAGACAGCAATGATAAGGGTAAAAGTGGAGCCATGGCAAGGACAACACAAATTGGATTAAGTGTTTCAAAGAACTGAGAGGACAGTGTGATGTAAGGATCATCGACATGTATATGGAAATCAGCAAAAGGTAGGAGAGAAGTAGTGTTGGAGAGAGTGCCAGTGCACCAAAATCTTCAAGGAATGAGTAGGAATGATCTCAGGGACTCATAGAAAACTTCAGGAAGGGGAAATAAGTGAGAGAAGTGGATGATATGAGGTTCTAAGCAGGGAACTTGAGACAAGAAAGGAGGAGGATACAATGGAAGCAACATCAGGAAGGAAGGAGAGCACCTATCTTGCCACGAGGCCCAGTGTTCAAGGTGTATGAATAGACTGCAGGAGGAGCAACATCATTGGGAGCGGTGTGGGCGGGGGGTGGAGTAAGGTTTCTGATAAATTAAGAAGGTGAAGGAAACATTCAGTGAAGAGATGAATATTATAAGAGGCTACTGATGACTGATAATGAATTCCAGAGGCAGAGTAGGAAGGTTTTAAGAACTAAGTTTGAACATAAATGATGCCAGAAAATGGGGCACAGAGTAGTATTAATCTGTTAGACTTGAGGGTCTCCAGGCAGTAGTGCTGGGGAAGTGGTGAATGTTGGGGATGGGGATTGAAGAGGAGATCTTGGTGGGAGCACATGGAGTTCTGCTTGTATGCAGGCATAAAATATGAGAAAAGTTGTGTTTAATCAAAATTTGGATTCAACCATGTGAGGAGCATAAAGAGAGAATGAGGCAAGGTACAGTGGTTTTAATTATGAACGATGGAATCTGAGCTCTTTAAGGCCTCAACTGAGGACATCAAGGAGAATGAGGGAAAGGAAAACAAGTGATAGGGTCAGTGGGAGGTCTGGATGGGGGAAGGTGAAGGAACTGTTGGAGATGGAAGGAGATTTGAAGGAATGAACTGGAAAGATAACAGTTAGTGGTCAGAGAATAAAAGCTTAAACTTAAATTTTTAATTTTTTGAGGTTATTGGTAAAGCCAAGATTTGCAAGGATTTTTGTGTCATAGACACCTTGGCATCCTGTGAATCTCTGAGAACACTGAAAATAATGCTTTTACATACATAAAATACAATACATAAAGTTAAAAGGAAACACATTATATTAAAATGCATTTTTAAAATATCAGGAAAACAAATATATGTTTGTTAACACATAAAATAGTGTGCTTATTAGAACATTACATAATAAGAAATTGGATACAGTCTAATAAATATATTTTTTGAAGAAGCAATATTGCAACAGGTGAACTATTATATGATAATATCCGGGATTGTTACTGGTGACAGTGATTTGTAGCTTAAATTCATATTTGAAGAAATCATAAATTTTAGTTAGAAATTAATTAGATGTTTTATTAATTATTTCTCAGTCAAGTTTCAGGGACCACTCAAGTTCTAATTCACATTCAAGTCTGTAAAGCCCTGTCTAGACTGTAATCATGGGTGGGTGGCTGAGGCAGGCAGAGGGCAAAATCATCAAGAAACAGGAATTAAGAGGCCAGGACATTGGAAGGATCATCTCCACACATGTTGATATTCAAAGATTTCAGAACTTCCAGGTATATCTAGACTTTGAGGCAATGACTTTGGGCTAAGTGTGTTGTTGCGCTACTCCTTTGTAATCTACAGTATCCTTGACTCTTCCTAAGTCCTCTGTAACCTACAACAAACACCCTTCCATCTCTCTGCTTCTCACCGCCACGTAAGGAAGGCTGGCGATTTGCTTTAGAGATGAGAAGCAATTATTCAGGGTTTGCCTGGAGTGATAGATTGTAGAAGAAAGACTACTGGATGGAGAAATTCATACTCTTGGATTATGTTCCAAATGATTTATTTTCTTTTTATCTGGCTCATTTTGCATAGAAAGTGCCCTTGGAATGTCATTTGCTTCATTACATTGCTTTTATACTGTGAATAACCTACCAAAGAATCTGGCTTTTAGCCGTACTCAACTATGAAAAGTACTTTGAGACCTAAACATTCCTTCATCAATCACTAAAGTTGGTCCCTAATGTAGTATCAAATGGACCATTTTAATATGTTGATATATCACTTGCCAGTTTAAGTGTTATATTCCCTATTATTGGAGCATTAAAGGTTTCCTGTTCTATTTGTGACAATTTTGCAGGAATTTATTTTTAATAATAACAAGCTCATTTTCTTTTCTAAATGGTTTTCAGATTTATGTTACAGTGAGTAAGTGTGAAACCTCAGGAGAGAAAATTTAAAACCCAACTCTCTTTCTCAACACAGACAATTGCCTCTATATATTCCTAAGAAGGTTACAAATTTCAACAGCCTATAATTTTTCATAGGAACATTAATTTTGAAATAGTACTTTAATGGTTGATGTATATATCATTTTAAGATAATATAATTATTTTAATTCACTTATTTGTTGCTCTTCTTTCTTTAAAAAATTTTTTTTAATCTTTTTTTTTTTTTACATCTTTATTGGAGTATAATTGCTTTACAATAGTGTGCTAGTTTCTGCTTTATAACAAAGTGAATCAGTTATACATATACATATGTTCTCATATCTCTTCCCTCTTGCGTCTCCCTCCCTCCCACCCTCCCTATCCCACCCCTCTAGATGGTCGCAAAGCACCGAGCTGATCTCCCTGTGCTCAGCGGCTGCTTCCCAATAGCTATCTATTTTACGTTTGGTAGTGTGTATATGTACATGCCACTCTCTCGCTTTGTTACAGCTTACCATTCCTCCTCCCCATATCCTCAAGTCCATTCTCTAGTAGGTCTGTGTCTTTATTCCTGTCTTATCACTAGGTTCTTCATGACATTTTTTTTCTTAAATTCTATATATATATGTGTTAGCATACGGTATTTGGCTTTCTCTTTCTGACTTACTTCACTCTGTATGACACACTCTAGGTCCATCGACCTCATTACAAATAGCTCAATTTCGTTTCTTATTATGTCTGAGTAATATTCCATTGGGTATATGTGCCACATCTTTTTAATCCATTCATCCGATGATGGACACTTAGGTGGTTTCCATCTCCCGGCTTTTGTAAATAGAGCTGCAATGAACATTTTGGTACATGACTCTTTTTGAATTATGGTTTTCTCAGGGTATATGCCCAGCAGTGGGATTGCTGGGTCATATGGTAGTTCTATTTGTAGTTTTTTAAGGAACCTCCATAATGTTCTCCATAGTGGCTGTACCAATTCACATTCCTACCAGCAGTGCAAGAGTGTTCCCTTTTTCCCACACCCTCTCCATCATTTATTGTTTCTAGATTTTTTGCTGATGGCCATTCTGACTGGTGTGAGGTGATATCTCATTATAGTTTTGATTTGCATTTCTCTAATGATTATGAAGTTGAGCATTCTTTCATGTGTTTGTTGGCAGTCTGTATATCTTCTTTGGAGAAATGTCTATTTAGGTCTTCTGCCCATTTTTGGATGGGGTTGTTTGTTTTTTTGTTATTGAGCTGCATGAGCTGCTTTTAATTTTTGGAGATTAATCCTTTGTCAGTTGCTCCATTTGCAAATATTGTCTCCCATTCTGAGGGTTGTCTTTGGGTCTTGTTTATGGTTTCCTTAGCTGTGCAAAAGCTTTGAAGTTTCATTAGGTCCCATTTGTTTATTTTTGTTTTTATTTCCATTTCTCTAGCAGGTGGGTCAAAAAGGATCTTGCTGTGATTTATGTCATAGAGTGTTCTGCCTATGTTTTCCTCTAAGAGTTTGACAGCTTCTGGCCTTAAATTTAGGTCTTTAATCCATTTTGAGCTTATTTTTGTGTATGGTGTTAGGGAGTGATCTAACCTCATACATTTACATGTACCTGTCCCGTTTTTCCAGCACTAATCATTGAAGAGGCTGTCTTTTCTCCACTTTACATTCCTATATCCTTTATCAAAGACAAGGTGACCATATGTGCGTGGGTTTATCTCTGGGCTTTCTATCCTGTTCCATTGATCTATATTTCTGTTTTAGTGCCAGTACCATACTGTCTTGATTATTGTAGCATTGTAGTTTAGTCTGAAGTCAGGGAGCCTGATTCCTCCAGCTCTGTTTTTCTTTCTCAAGATTGCTTTGGCTATTCGGGGTCTTTTGTGTTTCCATACAAATTGTAAAATTTTTTGTTCTAGTTCCCTGAAAAATACCAGTGGTAGTTTGATAGGGATTGCATTGAATCTATAGATTGCTTTGGGTAGTAGAGTCATTTTCACAATGTTGATTCTTCCAATCCAAGAACATGGTATATCTCTCCATCTACTTGTATCATCTTTAATTTCTTTCATCAGTGTCTTATAATTTTCTGCATACAGGTCTTTTGTCTCCTTAGGTAGGTTTATTCCTAGATATTTTATTCTTTTTGTTGCACTGGTAAATGGGAGTGTTTTCTTGATTTCACTTTCAGATTTTTCAACATTAGTGTATAGGAATGCCAGAGATTTCTGTGCATTAATTTTGTATCCTGCTACTTTACCGAATTCATTGATTAGCTCGAGTAGTTTTCTGGTAGCATTTTTAGGATTCTCTATGTAGAGTATCATGTGATATGCAAACAGTGACAGCTATACTTCTTCTTTTCCGATTTGGATTCCTTTTATTTTCTTTTCTTCTCTGATTGCTGTGGCTAAAACTTCCAAAACTATGTTGAATTAGAGTGGTGAGAGTGGGCAACCTTGTGTTGCTCCTGATCTTAGTGGAAATGGTTTCAGTTTTTCACCATCGAGGACGGTGTTGGCTGTGGGTTTTTCACATATGGCCTTTATTATGTTGAGGAAAGGTCCCTCTATGCCTACTTTCTGGAGGGTTTTTATCATAAATGGTGTTGAATTTTGTCGAAAGCTTTCTCTGCATCTATTGAGATGATCATATGTTTTTTCTCCTTCAATTTTTTAATATGATGTATCACATTGGTTGATTTGCATATATTAAAGAATCCTTGCATTCCTGGAATAAACCCCACTTGATCATGGTGTATGATCCTTTTAACGTGCTATTGGATTCTGCTTCCTAGTATTTTGTTGAGGATTTTTGCATCTATGTTCATCAGTGATATTGGCCTGTAGTTTTCTTTCTCTGTGACATGCTTGTCTGGTTTTGGTATCAGGGTAATGGTGGCCTCGTAGACTGAGTTTGGGAGTATTCCTCCCTCTGCTATATTTTGGAAGAGTTTGAGAAGTATAGGTGTTAGCTCTTCTCTAAATGCTTGGTAGAATTCACCTGTGAAGCCATCTGGTCCTGGGCTTTTGTTTGTTGTTAGATTTTTAATCACAGTTTCAATTTCAGTGCTTGTGATTGGTCTGTTCATATTTTCTATTTCTTCCTGATTCAGTCTTGGCAGGTTGTGCTTTTCTAAGAATTTGTCCATTTCTTCCAGGTTGTCCATTTTATTGGCATAGAGTTGCTTATAGTAATCTCTCATGATCTTTGGTATTTCTGCAGTGTCAGTTGTTACTTCTCCTTTTACATTTCTAATTCTATTCATTTGAGTCTTCTCCCTTTTTTTCTTGATGGGTCTGGCTAGTGGTTTATCAATTTTGTTTATCTTCTCAAAGAACCAGCTTTTAGTTTTATTGATCTTTTCTATCATTTCCTTCATTTCTTTTTCATTTATATCTGATCTGATCTTTATGATTTCTTTCCTTCTGTTAACTTTGGGGTGTTTTTGTTCTTCTTTCTCTAATTGATTTAGGTGCAAGGTTAGGTTGTTTATTCGAGATGTTTCCTGTTTCTTAAGGCACGATTTTATTGCTATAAACTTCCCTCTTAGAATTGCTTTTGCTGCATCCCATAGGTTTTGGGTCATCGTGTCTCCATTGTCATTTGTTTCTAGGTATTTTTTGATTTCCTCTTTGATTTCTTCAGTGATCACTTTGTTATTAAGTAGTGTATTGTTTAGCCTTCATGTGTTTGTATTTTTTTACAGATCTTTTCCTGTAATTGATATCTAGTCTCATAACGTTTTGGTCGGAAAAGATACTTGATACAATTTCAATTTATTTTAATTTACCAAGGCTTGATTTGTGACCCAAGATATGACCTATCCTGGAGAATGTTCCATGAGCACTTGAGAATAATGTGTTTTCCATTGTTTTTGAATGGAATGTCCTATACATATCAACTAAGTCCATCTTGTTTAATGTATCATTTAAAGCTTGTGTTTCTTTATTTATTTTTATTTTGGATGATCTGTCCACTGGTGAAAGTGGGGTGTTAAAGTCCCCTACTCTGAATGTGTTACTGTTGATTTCCCCTTTTATGGCTGTTAGTATTTGCCTTATGTATTGAGGTCCTCCTATATTGGGTTCATAAATATTTACAATTGTTATATCTTCTTCTTGGATTGATCCCTTGATCATTATGTAGCGTCCTTCTTTGTCTCTTCTAATAGTCTTTATTTTAAAGTCTATTTTGTCTGATTGCTACTCCAGCTTTCTTCTGATTTCCATGTGCATGGAATATCTTTTTCCATCCCCTCACTTTCAGTCTGTTTGTGTCTCTAGGTCTGAAGTGGGTCTCTTGTAGACAGCATATATATGGGTCTTGTTTTTGTATCCATTCAGCCAGTCTGTGTCTTTTGTTGGGAGCATTCATCCTGTTATATTTAATGTAATGATTGATATGTAAGTTCTTATTCCCATTTTCTTATTTGTTTTGTGTTTGTTATTGTGGGTCTTTTCCTTCTCTTGTGTATCTTGCCTAGAGAAGTTCCTTTAGCATTTGTTGTAAAGCTGGTTTGGTGGTGCTGAACTCTCTCAGCTTTTGCTTCTCTGTAAAGGTTTTAATTTCTCCATCAAATCTGAATGAGATATTTGCTGGGTAGAGGAATCCTAGTTGTAGGTTTTTCTCCTTCATCACTTTAAATATGTCCTGCCAGTCCCTTCTGGCTTGCAGAGTTTCTGCTGAGAGATCAGCTGTTAACCTTATGGGAATTCCCTTGTGTGTTATTTGTAGTTTTTCCCTTACTGCTTTTAATATGTTTCCTTTGTATTTAATTTTTGACAGTTTGATTAATACGTTTCTTGGTGTGTTTCTCCTTGGATTTATCCTGTATGGGACTCTCTGTGCTTCCTGGACTTGATTAACTATTTCCTTTCCCATATTAGGGAAGTTTTCAACTATAATCTCTTCAAATATTTTCTCAGTCCCTTTCTTTTACTCTTCTTCTTCTGGAAGCCCTATAATTTGAATGTTGGTGCATTTAATGTTGTTCCAGAGGTCTCTGAGACTGTCCTCAGTTATTTTCATTGTTTTTTTTTTTTTCTTTTTTCTGCTCTGCAGTAGTTATTTCCACTATTTTATCTTCCTGGTCACTTATCCATTCTTCTGCCTCAGTTATTCTGCTATTGATCCCATCTAGAGTATTTTTAATTTCATTTATTGTGTTGTTCATCATTGTTTGTTTCATCTTTAGTTCTTCTATGTCCTTGTTAAATGTTTCTTGCATTTCCCCTATTCTATTTCCAAGATTTTGGATCATCTTTACTATCATTATTCTGAATTATTTTTCAGGTAGAGTGCCTATTTCCTCTTCATTTGTTAGGTCTGGTGGGTTTTTATCTTGCTCCTTCATCTTCTGTATGTTTTTCTGTTTTCTCATTTTGCTTATCTTACTGTGTTTGGGGTCTCCTTTTTGCAGGCTGCAGGTTTGTAGTTCCTGTTGTTTTTGTTGTCTGTCCCCAGTGGCTAAAGTTGGTTTAGTGGGTTGTGTAGGCTTCCTCGTGGAGGGGGCTAGTGCCTGTGTTCTGGTGGGTGAGGCTTGATCTTGTATTTCTGGTGGGCAGGTCCACATCTGGTGGTGTGTTTTGAGGTGTCTGTGGAGTTATTATGATTTTAGGCAGCCTTTCTGCTAATGGGTGGGGTTGTGTTCCTGTCTTTCTGGTTGTTTGGCATAGGGTGTCCAGCACTGTAGCTTGCTGGTCGTTGAGTGAAGCTGGGTGCTGGTGTTGAGATGGAGATCTCTGGGAGATTTTCGCCATTTGATATTATCTGGAGCTGGGAGGTCACTTGTGGACCAGTGTCCTGAAGTTGGCTCTCCCACCTCAGAGGCAGAGCCCTGACTCCTGGCTGCAGCACCAAGAGCCTTTCATCCACACGGCTCAGATTAAAAGAGAAAAATTAGAAAGAAAGAAGGGAGGGAGGGAGGGAGGGAAGGATGGAAGGAAGGAGGGAGGGAGGGAAGGAAGGAGGAAAGAAAGAAAGGAAAGGAAGAAAGAAAGAAAGAGTGAAAGAAAGAAAGAGGATAAAATAAATTAAAGTAAGATAAAATAAAGTTATTAAAATAAAAAATAATTATTAAGAAAACAATTTTTTTAAAAAGAAAAACAAACAAACAAAAAACGGACAGATAGAACCCTAGGACAAATGGTGACAGCAAAGCTATACAGACAAAATCTCACACAGAAGCATACACATACATACTCACAAAAAGAGGAAAAAATAATAAATCTTGCTCTCAAAGTCCACCTCCTCAATTTGGGATGATTCGTTGTCTATTCATGTATTCCACAGATGCAAGGTACATCAAGTTAATTGTGGAGCTTTAATCCTCTGCTTCTGAGGCTGCTGGGAGAGATTTCCCTTTCTCTTCTTTGTTCGCACAGCTCCCGGGGCTCAGATTTGTATTTGGCCTTGCCTCTGCGTGTAGGTCGCCAGAGGGTGTCTTTTTTTCGCTCAGACAGGACGGGGTTAAAGGAGCAGCTGCTTCGGGGACTCACTCACTCAGGCCGGGGGGGAGGGAGGGGCACAGAGTGCGGGGTGAGCCTGCGGTGGCAGAGGCCGGCGGGACGTTGCACCAGCCTGAGGCGCGCCGTGCGTTCTCCTGGGGAAGTTGTCCCTGGATCCCCGGACCCTGGCAGTGGCAGGCTGCATAGGCTCCCCAGAAGGGAGGTGTGGATAGTGACCTGTGCTCGCACACAGGCCCCTTGGTGGCGGCAGCAGCAGCCTTAGCGTCTCCCGCCCGTCTCTATGGTCCGCCCTGTTTAGCCGCGGCTCGCGCCCATCTCTGGAGCTCCTTTAAGCAGCACTCTTAATCCCCTCTCCTAGCACACCAGGAAAGAAAGAGGGAAGGAAAAGTCTCTTGCCTCTTCTGCAGGTCCAGACTTTTCCCCAGACTCCCTCCCGGCTAGCTGTGGTGCACTAACCCCCTGCAGGCTGTGTTCACGCTGCCAATCCCAGTCCTCTCCCTGGGTTCTAAGCTCTGAAGCCCGAGCTTCAGCTCCCAGCCCTGCCCACCCCGGTGGGTGGGCAGACAAGCCTCTCCGACTGGTGAGTGCTGGTCGGCACCGATCCTCTGTGCAGGAATCTCTCTGCTTTGCCCTCTGCACCCCTGTGGCTGTGCTCTCCTGTGTGGCTCCGAAGCTTTCCCCCTCCGCCACCCACAGTCTCCGCCTGCGAAGGGGCTTCCTAGTGTGTGGAAAGTTTTCCTTCTTCACAGCTCCCTCCCACTGGTGCAGGTTCCGTCCGTATTCTTTTGTCTCTGTTTATTCTTTTTTCTTTTGCCCTACCCAGGTACGTGGGGGAGTTTCTTGCCTTTGGGGAGGTCTGAGGTCTTCTGCCAGCATTCAGTAGGTTTTCTGTAGGAGTTGTTTCACGTGTAGATGTATTTCTGGTGTATCTGTGGGGAGGAAGGTGATCTCCGCGTCTTACTCTTCCGCCATCTTCCTGATTCCCCTAAAGTAATATCTTATAATTTGAGGGAGGTACATGTATCCTAATATTCCTTCCTTAGGATCATAGAATATTTCCAACCCACTTGAGTGTACAAAACAGATATCTTAATGTACTATTTTAAGCCACCAATATATAAACATTCATAAAATGCAAAATTGAGTTTACTAATAATCAAAACTATACATTTAAGATATACCATTGCACAAGATTACCCATCTTATGACTACTTTATTGATGCATAATATTATGACCCATTATAATATTTGTTGAAACTTTATATTCCACAAAACTTGGTATTATGCAAACAAGGTAAAATAAACAGATTACTATTTAGTAAGACTGTAATTTTGCTGATACCCACAATTTTGCTGATACCCAAAAAGAAAGCCCATTTTGAATGTACCGTTGGTTCATTTTCTGAAACTTCTTCAATGTACTTACATTCTTCAAAAATGTTAAATTCCTTAATTTACGACTCTGTTTCGGAAAGCACTTATTACATATGGAAATCCCTTCTCAAGCTTGGTTCCAATTTTAGTTACATCAACAGTATTCTTTCCAGATTCCATCCTCCTAGTATAATTTCCTAAATGTAGAAAATACCACCAAATGCAGCTCTTGAGGGGAAGGGATTGTCTCACAGATTTAAATATTGTGGACTATATAATCTAAAATGCAAAACAAAACAAAGACATGTAGAATTCTCCTGTGACAGTAATAACTTAAACTGTTCCTATGCCTATTTACCTACTTACATGTTCTTTAACAGTGGTAGTGACAAATATATAATTTTAAGAATAAACTTGTGTTTACTGACTTTGGATTAGAGTTCTCTCAGTTTATTGACATACTCTTTGGTTACTTGTTTGACAACGTAAATCTTTGTTTTACTCTCAAGATCCATGTTGGTGATCACTGTTTATTATCTAAATAAAAAATAATCCTGCCTAAATTTTCTGCTTTTGAAGCTAACTTTCTAGCCTTCCTATAACATTCCTCTCTCTTCTTCTGCATTTTTATGAAGTTGCCTTTGAGCTAGTTTCTTCTTCTTCCTTTTCCTACATCCACGTTTATTTACCTATTTAATTTTTAATATTAAGCAGAAATCTTTCTCTCTTTGCTTCCTTGTGAATACAGTCTCCATTTTTTGCTCAGATGTTCATTCCTCAAGGAAGATTTTTCCATCTTCAGATTTGTGGTAAATTTTATCAGATTGAGCAATCATGGAAATCCTATATTATTTATTTAAGGGTAGACTTGTGACTCAGTTCTAGACAATATGGGAAAGATTTTCTGAGGGCCTTCTGGGAAAGGTCATTCATTTTAAGAATAGAGTTTCAAAAGAGAGACCCTTTCTTTCTTGGACATCATCAGGCCTCTTTGTAATAATTCCTAGCACTGCAGCAGCCATCTTGCAACCACAGAGAGCCTTAGATGAGCCTTAGAATGAACCTGATTCTGAGACCTCCCAAGTAGAGAAAGCTGGGGAGGGGGGAGGGGAAACTGGTCCTTGATTATATGTTTGAGACACTGATTTCATGAAAGACATAAGGCCTACCTATCTCTCAATTTTGAGTTGAGAGTTTGTTACTGACAGCTGAAAATATTCTAATAGATTAAAAACTCTCTGTCCAGCTATTTAAATTTTTCTTTAACTAAAAGTAATGAATCCTTTTTCCCCTTGATCTCCTATTATATTAACAATAACTTTGGGCAACACCAACAACAATCTGCTATCTCTATTTCTGTATCAGACTGGTATGGGTTGTAGATACGTATACAATTATGCCAAGTGGTTCTCTGACAAATTCATTACCTGATCTCAGCTGGATTCTCAGTTTTGCTAGATAATTTTTTAAAAATCATATATACCTGGATGTCTAATAGATGTAGTATGAGGTAGCATGCCAAAATTTGAACTCCTAATTATTTTCTCCAGTGATCTATTTTCAGTAGATGATTCTGTTAAGTAGATATTCTGTTGGCCATTTAAGTAGATGATTCCACTGGTTAATCTAAATTCCTAAGAGTTATGCCAATTCCTTTTTCACACCCCTTATCATCAGAAAATATTGTTAGGTCTTCTTCCAAATAAATACTGACTATAACTATTTCTCACTTCTTCTACTGTGACCACGCTAGTCAAAGCTGACTTCATCTCTTACTTGGACTATCACCTTTTGGCTATTTCCTGCCCTCCTTATTTTCTGATATTTACAGAGATTTTCCCCACAATTCACAGGATTTCTACTTCCTTCCAAGGAATAGCAAACATACAACTTGTATAATATAAATCTGATCATATCAGTCCACATTTTAAAATACTTCAGTAGTTTCTTGTCACACTTAGAGTAAATTCCAAAGTCCTTAAGCTTGTTATGATTCAGGTCCTATCTACCTCTCCAGACTCGTTGTGCCCACTCTCCCCATGGCTTGCTCGGCCCCAGTCACACTGGTCTCCTTGCTGGAACACTGAACATTCAAACCTATTCTTTGCTTGGGGCTTTTTAATGTTCTTGTAGAAATATTTTTCTTTCCAGATAACTGCATGGACAATTTCCTCACTTCATTTGATTTTCTTTTCCACCCCGTCAGAGCAGGCTTTTCCTGCCACTCTTATTGAAAAACATGTTTTGAAAGGATACATGTACCCTAATGTCCATTGCAGCACTCTTTACAATAGCCAAGACATGGAAGCAACCTAAACGTCCATCAACAGATGAATGGGTAAAGAAGATGTGGTACATATATACCATGGAATATTACTCAACCATTATAAAGAATGAAATAATGCCATTTGCAGCAACCTGGATGGACCTGGAGATTATCATCCTAAATGAAGTAAGTCAGACAGAGAAAGACAAATATCATATGATATCATTTATATGCAGAATCTAAAAAAAAAAAATGATACAAATGAACTTATTTACAAAACAGGAACAGACTCACAAACTTAGAGAATGAATTTATGGTTACCAGGGAAGGGCAGAAGGGAGAGATAGACTGGGGGTTCGGGATTGACATGTACACACTGTTATGTTTAAAATAAAATGCCTTTCCATGGGACAAAAAAGAAAAAGAAAACATAGGCTCTAGCCCTCTTCCATCCCTCCTTACCCACCTGCTTCTGCTTTATTTTCTTCATACATTATCTCTATCTGACAAAATGTTATATATCAATAGATTGATTTTACCTCCTCCCTATAGTATGTAAGTTTTGTGTGGTTTGCTTAGAGAAATACGACTTTCACCCACACTATTTTATGGAAGTTTTTCTCTTGAAATTACCAATGATTTTATTATGGGCTGAATTTTACCCCTGAAAATTCATATGTTGAAGCCCTAATCCTTAGTACCTCATAATGTGACTGTATTGGGAGACAGAGTCTTTAAAGGGGTAATTAAGTTAAAATAGGTTATTGGGGTGGGCTCAATATGATTGGTGTTCTTATAAGAAGGGGAAATTAGAACACAGACCTACACAGAGGGAAGACCATGTGAGGACAGAGGGAGAAAATGGCCATCTACAAGCCAAAAAGAGAGGCCTCCAAAGAAGCCAAACCTGCCAACACCTTCATCTCAGACTTCTAGTCTTCAGAATTGAAAGAAAATACATTTCTGTTGTTTAAACCAGTCTGTGATACTTTGTTATAGCAGGCCTAGCCAACTAATACAGACCTGTAAAATACCAAATTCAATAGTCTTTCTCCACTCTTCAATTTTGTCAAACCCCTTTTTACTCTTACAACTTTGAAATAAATTATGTAAATTAGTATTTTTTTAAAATACTATTTAAAAACAACAGAAAACACCTGTATACTTATCAGCAGGCAAACAAATATTGATAACATTGTTACCATCCTATATGCTTCTTCCTGATTGCCCCTCACAACACTGTGCTGAATTTTGTGTTAATCATTCTCTTTTGGGGGAAGTTTTACAGGTCATATGTGTACCACTTTAAAGGTTGCTTTATTATATTCTTTTTGAACTTCATATAAATAAATTTACATTGTATCTATTATTCTATTACTTCTTGTTTATGTGCAATAAATATTTGAGAATTTTTATAACTGTTCATTATTTTGCTTAAAAATTAAACATATCGGGCTTCCCTGGTGGTGCAGTGGTTGAGAGTCCACCTGCCGATGCAGGGGACACGGGTTCGTGCCCCGGTCCGGGAAGATCCCACATGCCGCGAAGCAGCTGGGCCTGTGAGCCATGGCCTCTGAGCCTGCGCATCTGGAGCCTGTGCTCCGCAACGGGAGAGGCCACAACAGTGAGAGGCCCGCGTACCGCAAAAAAAAAATAATAATAAAACATATCAATCTAGTGTCAATAACATTTAAATACAAGTTTGAAAAATATTTGCTACAAATATGGCATGAAAATATTAAAAATCTTGCTTTATAAATTGGTCATAACAATTTAAAGAAAGTAATTAATAGTAAACAAAAAAGAATATAAACAGAACTTCATAGAACTGAAACTAAGTAGCTATTAAATATAATATATTCATTGCAATAGTAATTAAATAATAAAAATTATGAGATAATATCTTTGCTTAATTAATGATAAATTTTTGAATAGCAAAATGCTAGTAAAAAAAGACTTGTTTAATGATAAAATGTGGGCCTCGCTATTTGGATAGCAATTTGGCAATTGTCAAGTGTTTGCCAAGTCTTTGAAAAGTCCTGCCCTTTAATCCTGTATTTCCACTTCTAGGAATCTTTTCTAAGAAAAACTTGGAAATTCAGAAAAAAAGGTCTGTATACAATAATATCCATTATGATGTTATCATAATACTGAAAAAGGAAATATGGGGAGTGACTAAATATAGTAGCCACATTGTTATCTGTGAGTCCTAGTGATCAGGTTATATTAATCATTATTTTCCATATCTTGGGCAAATCTCTCTTTTAGATATTTTCATGATATAGCTTTAATATCTTCAGCTTCTCTTATCCTATAATTTTAATGGTGCTTCTAATAATATGAATTTCTGTATCACGAAGTCAGTTTAGAAGTTAAAACATATTTATTTTCTTTCTTTTATTTAATTTAACTTTCCCTAAAAATCCATATTTAGCTTGGTTCTTCTTGTTAGTTTTGATGTAAACCTACTTATTTTTGGAGAAGGACATATTTTTCTTGGAATTTAATCACCATTCCTCTTGCTCCCTATGACCTCCTGACTATCTCTGGGGTAAAAATGTGAAAACAATATTTCCTAGATTCTCTTGACACTGAGAGGCACTAAGGGGGTGAACTGGGAGGTCATAGAAAAGCAGAAGCCACTGCTGCTCTGGCTGTGGTGGGCAGGACTGTGGGCCTCAGCTGATATCAAAGGAAGGTGGTACCACTGCCTTTAGGATTCATCTGTGGATCCCCTACTTTGGGACTCCAAGCAGATGGAACACCAGGGGGGGTTCCTTTCAACTACTTTGCTTTTCTTAAAGCCAGCAGACATTCATTCTCACAGTTCTTGTAAAAGGTTTTCTTTTTTAAGACTCTAAATTAAATTATCCAGAGGTTTCATTTTTTCCTGAAAGCTGCACCATCTTTCACTGACAGAAGAGAGAGGGGAAAGAATTTTATAGTATATGTGGGTCGATCCTGATTTTATTGGAAACTAGTTCAATCATTATAGAATTGATCAGAGATCTGTAATCTGTTGATTAAAGCTATTGATAGTCTAAGGGCTGCTTGTAAAATGGGTGAATTCCCTCCTCATCACCAACAGTGTTTAAGCTGATGTTGAGAGAGCATAAGTCATCAATGTCCTGCAGAGAATTCCAGCCCTTGGGAAGGAGTTGAACAAGTTGGTCTAGACATTTTCCTCCAGCAAGCCTATGAATACTTTTATAATATTTTTATCTCTAACTTTTATATTCCACCTGAAAACTTTTACAAGAAACATTCTAAAATGTACATTTTTACCCTCTGAATAGTATGTAATATCTTCTTTAGTTATTTATCCTAAAAAAGATCTTGTAATTTGCTTTGCTTTGCAGAGCAAGAAAAAAGTAAACTATCCTATATTGATTCTTTCTGAAGAAGAATCTGCTTGTGCTGATTGGGTTTCATACTTTCTCTTTACTCACCAACCCCACCAATTCCCCTTTTGTTCCACTCCAATTTATTTTCTGCACTATAGCAAAAATGATCTTAAATCAGATTGCATCACTCATCTCCTAAAGGCTCCTCGATGTTTTCCCATTGAACATAGAATAAGGTACAAACTTCTGACAAAAGCCTTTAAGGACGGGATGAGAGAGAGAGTTAAAATGAGAGGAGAAGGGTATGAGATGAGTCTGAGATGGAATCAAGGCCGTTCATGGCTTTGCCCCTCTCATCTCTCCAACTCATCCCACACCTCTACGTAATGGTCACACTGGTCTCCTTGAACATGTCAGGCTCCTTCCTGGTACCCAGCACTCTTAGCCCCACTTGAGGGGTCTGGCTAGTTCCTTTCCTTTAGGCTTCAGCCCAAACATTTCCTACTTAAGGGAGGCTTGAACTGATCATCTCATTTAAATCAGTTTTACCTCTTTTATTCTCTATATTAGCCACTTATATTTTCCTTATAATCCTTAATAAAGCTAAATATAAATAAACTTTATTATTTGGTGTTAGTTCTTTATTTTCCTGATATCTACTAGTTTTCTTATTTTTTAAATTGATTTACAATGTTGTGTTAGCTGCTGGTGTATGGCAAAGTAATTCAGTTTTATATATATATATAGTTTTATATTTTTTTCCATTATAGTTTATTACAAGAGACTGGATATAGTTCCCTGTGCTATACAGTAGTTACTTGTTGTTTATCTATTTTATATAGAGTACTGTGTATCTGTTAATCCGAAACTCCTAATTTATCCCTCCCCCACCCCCTTTCCCCTTTGGTAACCATAAGTTTGTTTTCTATGTCTGTGAGTCTTTTTCTGTTTTGTAAATAAGTTCATTTGTATCATATTTTAGATTCCACATATAAGTGATATCATATGATATTTGTCTTTCTCTGTCTGACTTAGTTCACTTAGTATGATAATTTCTAGGTCTACCCATGTTGCTGCATGTAAGCTTCAGAGGGCTTGCCAATTATTGTAACCAGTAACCTAGCAGAATGCCTGACATATTGTAGGTGTTCAGTAAATGTTTAATGAATGAATCAATTTCCTGGAGAGTAAAAGTATTATACAAATATGGACTATTTTAAGAGTAAGGTTTCTTTATCAGAGGAAAATACTATTTGCACATTGTAACACTAAAGTATAGCTTTAGAGACTAAGACCAAATTTTATAAAACAAAATTATTTTGGTAGTTAGTAAATCTTGGAGTATTATTTTTAATTTTCCCTTCTATTTTTATAATGTATTCCACTGATTAATTTTCCTATCAAATTATGTCTGAATCTAAGTAAATGAACAAATTATGTTGGGACTGTTGTGTGAATTTACTAGTAGCTAAAAAATCCATTGGGGAAGATTCAGGAGAACCTGAGTTAATTTAGATGCAGAGATGCCATCCATGGCCTGACAAAGTGGCAAAATCTGCTTCTAGAACTACTGCTCAAAGCTTCTGAAGGGTAAGTAAACCTTTGAGAACTCCCTTTGCTGGGAGTTCCTAGCCCTGTCCATCAACTGCTGAAGCAACCCTGAGTCATTCATAGAGCTACATTAACAATAATCAAGGCAGTCACTGTTCTAAGTCAAATTTAGAAATGTGAAAAAATATGTTTGTTCAGATAACTTCTCGTCCTTTTTCATGTTTTTTGTAAAACGAGGAATGCTATACAGTTGAAAAGGTTTTAAGTGTGTAGTCAGGACTGAATGGTAATAAAAGGAATTTATATTTTAGAAGTAATTTTAAATGTAAGCTACTTGTCAGCCTAGAAATACATAGGTTGAATTCACCCTCTTAAACTCTTGAATCCCACACAACATGTAGCAAAGTAAAGTAAAATATTTGGTAATTTCAATAGTTAGGGTGATAGCATTTCATGAATGATAATATCTGATTGTGTCATAATTACAAATACAAGACTTTAAAGTTATGATGATGGACCTATAAGAATGGCAAGCAACTGTAACATTATTGTCATATAATATACCATTCCAAAATTTTAGGTTCCTAGTTAATTTATTTATTGAAACCTATTTTTCCAAATGATACAGGACATTTACAAAGTTACAGATTTGGGGATCACTTAATTATATAACATCCTGTCATTAAAGAAGGCAGGATAAAGTAAACCTAAGACCACCATGCATATTACCCTCTCCTTCTATATACAGACTATTGTACAAAATTAGATGCTCAAACTATTTTTTGGTTTTTGAAAATGCTTACCAAGGATATTTTGCAAAATTGCTGACATTAATACTTTATGAATTTTAATTTCATAAAGTATGCATTAAATCTAAACATTCTGACTATCCTCTTGTTCCTTTTATACTACACTACTTACATGGGTAATGGAGAAAGGAGCATGTGAGTAATGGAATCGAACATCTAAAGGTTCCACCTAAAGACTGGTTTACTAGCCCTTTGTCTTCTGCTACTGGGAAGAAAGGAAAAAGTGAAAAAAAATTGTTTTTCATCAGTATTGAAGTCAGTGGCTTTGGTTTTATATATATAGTTTAACTTAATAGCTTGGAGTTACCAAAAATAGTAGGTTAAATGTTTAGATTACATCATCTATGGTGACATCAGGATAAATTACATATTTATACAAAGACATGAAGTCAACAAAATAAATATATAGTACCTTTAAATCAAGTGGAAAATATGCCTTGTTCTTTTAGAACCTACCATAGACTTTACCACTACCCTCTTTCCAGTCCAGACCATCATCATCTTAATCCTTCTATGGCAATAACCTTGTAATTCATCTCCTTATATCTTACTCCCCTACTATATATATTTTCCATAATCATGAAAGTGATTTTTCAAGTGCAAATATCTTATCATATTACTCCCACCTTAAAGATTTCAAATGACTACTTTTTGCCCTCAGGAAGAAGTCCAGACTCTAAAATGCCCTTGAAAGTCTTCATTTGACTAAGTTAGCTATAGTGTGTTTAAAACTAAAAGAAAAATAAAAGCTCAAAGTATGCACATTCACACATTAGTAATGAAATACACGTTTCTCTGTGGACATTTATTTATGACCAAAGATCCTTATTAATCTATATTCTAACATTTGTAAGTGAATGTCATAAGCTAAATTAATGTATTAAAATTTATATTTAGAATATTGTAGCTATCTTCACCAGATTCTTAATTTAACTCACAATGATCTATAAAAACAAAAGATTCTTAAAAGACAATATAGAATGTATTAGACATAGTATGTTTGTGATGAAACATTTACAGTATTATGTTTGCCTCACTGTGAGCTATAAACATCTGATAGGGAACAATTTATTAAGACAGCAGCTGACAATGTTCAGGTCAGAGATAAGTGGAGTTACAGATCTCCATGTCTAATAAATTTTCTAGAATATCTCTAAGTCTTAATCTTTGTAAGAATCAAACTTGTGGATGAGTATGTCATAATGTAAATCACGTACCCTATGGGAAAGCATTATCAACATTCTAGACATCTAAATTATAGTTTAAGTTGCCAAATTATTCTTATTCTATACAGAAATCATGAATTTATTCAAGAATTATTTGTTAAAACCCTGTTATGTTCCAGATATGTCCTCTGAGTGCTGGGGATTCAAGGGTTGAACAAGGCAGGCAAGAGCTTGCCTCCTCAGAGCTTACATTCAAGTAAAGATAAAGATAGACAATAAACAGTATAAATTAATAAGATAATTCTAAATAGCTATAAATATTATGGATAAATTTTAAAAGTGACATGATATGACAAAACATTGGAGTAGAGGGCTATCTCACATTGATGGCTGTATAATAATTCTTCATTGAGAAGGTGACATCTGAGCAGAAACAAAAATGACAAGAATGACCTGCTGTGCCAAGATCCAGAGAATCCCAGGCAGCAGCAAGAAAAAGTACAGGTGGTTAAAGGTAATACGAACAATGTTGGTATGTTCAAGAGGCAAAAAGAGGTCAATGGACCAAGGGCGAAATCAATTAACTGAGCGGAGAGAGTTTGGCAGGGCCAGATTATAAAGGTAAGTGGTGAGGAATTTAGATTTCATTTTATAGGATATGTTTCTAAGAGGAAAGTTATATGATTTGACATGTTTGAAAGGATCAGTCTGGCTGCTGCATAGGGAATGGACTATAGGAAGTCAAAACTGGAAGCCTAAAAAATTTTTAGAATTGTAATAGAGCCAGCGAGGAATGAATGTGATGTGGACTCGAAGGTATGTGGAAATGTACAAATGGTAGTACATTTTAAGTATGTAAACTATGCCTCACATATTTTAGGCATTTATTGTATATTTGTTGAATGAATGAATCAATGAATGGACAGCATAATGCATATAAATATGAAAATGTAGCAGTGTATTATATTCATGGCTACATATTTTAGGCATGAAAACTGAAACAAAGGAAAGTACTGGGAATCTTTTAAACTTATGAGAAAGCTTAAAATTTTCATTTGTATTTAAATGCTTTTTTCACTACAAATAATTTAAACAATTTGAAAATAAATCCAAACTTAAATGAGAAAATTCTAGAATGGTGCTATTCACCAAACATCTGACATTTCCTAATGTTAATTCTACAGGTTTTTTTTTTTTTGTACAGTTATGGTCAGATTGAGATAAATAATAGAAATTCTGCATTAATAAGAATATTTTCCATTATTTAGCGAAAAAAGAGGAAACTATGTTTGAGGTTTCTAAAAAAATCATACTCTGTGTCTTCTGCACATGGGCTGTTTACACTGGGCAATCAGACTATAAACTTCGTGCGCTGCAGCTGGTCCATACTACCTTCCAAAAAGCAACCATTACATTTTAAGGAAGCTTAAGAGTTAGTTGTTGAAAACACTGTTATTAAAATTGAAATTATGTAAACTTATTAGTTAAATGAAAAAGTTCAAAACAAAGGTAGTAAATATTCGGTCTCTTCACTTCCTAATTATTTACTACATTTTAATTGTCTTCAATGCTCTTGAGGTTATGCCTGTTGCATCTGTATGGTGACAATCCTATCACAGTGTGCTCCTAACCACCTCTTTCCAACTCCACATTTAGTGACATCATGTGGGAAGCTTGAAATCGGACATGATGAAATATTTACATCACAAAAATTGGCAAACACTATAAACCAGGGCTTCCTCCTACCCAGGAGAGTCAATTGTTTAACATTTACCAGCACACCACTAGTTATAACTGTACTAATGCTACTGTCACTGCTACAACATCTGTCCCTGCTAAGAACTTCTATAGTCTAAATTCCAGAAACTACGTTCTGCTTTGCATTAGGAATGAATCAAGGGTAAAAATGAAGAGGGCAACAGTGTGCCACTGCTGGCTTTTAGACAGGGAAGGCCAGTGTTCAAAAGTACTTTACTTAGTTTGTTTGCATTTTACCACCCTCAAAATAATGTCCACATTTGCCTCTCATTTCCTTTTGTGAAACAGCCCTGCTAAGTGTGAAACTATTGAAGCTGTGTGTTATCAAAGTTCAAAATTTAGAAAAAGTTTCAAAAATAAAAAGATGCCATTTTCTCCTATTAAAATAGTGATGACTTAAAAGAAAGAGACTAATGTTGGAGTGGTGCAACATTAGTACTCATACACAATGATAATAGGAATATAAGTTGATAAATATTTTAAAATAAATTTTGAAATATAGAAGTAAAACTCTTTAACTTATTGTTTAAATTTAACCTGCAGAAAGATTTAAATTTAACCTACAGAAATATTTATAAAAATGTACTCAAAATAGTGTTATTTATGATAGGAAAAACTGAAATGGGTAGATAACTTTTGTACATTTGTTTGAGAGAATATTATGTATAATTTTAAATAAAATGCATAAAGTTTTCAATGACATGGGGGATGTTCATAAAACATAATTGATAAAATTTGGATATGACACGATATATTAAATCACATGAAACTATATATGTATATAGGTTAACTAAAAGTAAATTCCACTGAACATTAGTTAAGCAGTTAGAGTGTTTGGAATATGACTATTTTCTTTTCCTTTCATATTTTCACAATTTTCTAAAAAGACATAATAATACTGTCTAAACTAAAAGTGTTTTCAATGTAAATAATTTGAATTTATAAGAAAACCTAAAATTTCCATTTGTATTTACATGCTTTCTCACTACAAATAATTTAAATAATTTGCAAATAAATCCAAACATATTTTTGAAAAGTCTAGAATAGTACTATTCACTTAACATCTGACATTTCCTAATGTTAATTCAACAGTTTCTTTGCATAACCATGATTGGACAAAAAACACTGGAATTGTTTCAAAGGATTTTTATTTTAGGTTCATATGTAACATATTCATCTATTTAGCTATAAATCACCAAATTTTCTTCTAAATCAATTATTGCCATCTTTGCTTTAGCATCTTCTAGCACTTCATAGTCTCATAAAATTTTCAAAATGACCTTAATTTTAATTCAGTATAATTAAACTATACCATGCATACAGTGTGAGTGAAAATATCAAAAGTTTTAAAATTAGTAGAGTTCTACAGGAAGAAATAACTGCCTTAAATATTTATTTCAAATTAACCAATGCTGTGAGAAATAATTAGAGTCTGCAGAAAAGGAATAGCTATACTGAGACAAATAGACATACTGGTAAAGGAAGGAACTATCATCTACTGTCTTTCTATCTTATTATATTAATATGTGTAAGATAAAGAAAAGGGGGTGAGAAGAATACTGATAATTGTCCAGTGAATTTCCTTTTGATATAAGAGAATTTTGGATATTATTATCTAATGATCTAGTATTATGTACCATTTTAATGCATTATGGTATTTTAATTGTGCTTTGCTGTCCGGATAATAACCAATAGTATCTGATAGGTTGCAAATGTACTTTGTGACTCATAAAGGGAGAAGTTTCAAGTTTCAGGGCATCCTTACCATTTCAAATCTACTTACAAATGATACTGATATTAGTGTGAATATCAGTCCCACATTTACCCTTGAGAAGTCATATGGGCCTAGAACTTACGAGCACTTAATTAAAATGTGCCTTAAATGATTGGCTTACCTGAAATTTTGACTTGAGACACCACTCCATCTCCTCCATCACTGTGTGCACGAACCTCTACAACATATTCTCCATCCCTGGGGATTGGGACTTCTATGGAGTGTTTATGAGTTGAATACAGCTTGCCATCATGCTGGCCATCAGGTCTATAGAGTACCTTTAAAAGTTTCAAAATATTTATATTTAATAAATTGACAATAAGGAGTCAATGCCCTAACATTAAAACCAGAATAAAAACACTTATACTTTTATTAATAAAAAAAAAATCTTAGGGAGCTGTGTGTAATACTAGCTGGAAAATTCATGTTATTTTTAATTCACAGAAATTGATTTCATCTATTTTTAGGGTGATCCAAGAGGATGCATCTTAAGCATCTAAATTTTATTTTTTGAAATTACCAAAAGAGAGAGAATGTGTCATTTTATGAAAAAGGTAAAAAATGAGGGCTCTTTCAATATATTAAATTAGTCTAAAAAGTGCCTAGTAATTAAAATTTTTTCACACTGTTTCTAAAAGTTAGTGTTGACTGAAAAATGTGATAGTGTGATATAGAGAATATATAGAAATAACCTTTTTTTCCATTTTTGTTCATTTACAGAGGGTACCTCATACATCAAAGAATTCACTGTGTGTTTGGCGACACTATCTTAATCATTGTCAAACAAAAATGGATTCTTTCTTTCTCTCTTTTTTAAACACTAATTATTCTAACAACTCTATTCTTTAAAGCAGTTATTCTATCTTGCTCATTTGACATAGTATTTTTCTAGAATTCACTGAAGATCTTTTCTCATTTCAAAATTTATCATGTCATCTGATTCTGCTTCACAGCTAGAATAAAAGAGAGCTGGATGGGTTTTGGAAAAAAAAAAAAAAACCAAACATCAGTCACTCTTTGTAAGAATGAAGCTTGTGTGGGAAATAATCTAGTAATCTTTTATATACCTTATATCCTGTCACTGTGGATTCATTTGATAGTGCAACCACATGATCCCAGGTGATTATGTAGCGTGAACCAGACCTTACGGAACTGATGATCCTTGGAGGCTGGCTTGGAGCTGTGAAAGTAATAACATGCAACTGGTAGTCACCATATCGAATTTCAATTCTGCAAGCTGTGTCACATTGGGAATTATAATACTGATAATGACGTGAAAACAACAATGGCTAATTCTGATGTTTGTACTGTTTGCCTGGCACTATGATATGCACTTTACATCCATGGGTTCATTTAATGCACTGGGACCCTGGGAGGTAGGTAATAAAATGATCTCTTATTCTCTTCTCATCAACCTTCATTTGGATGTCTCTCTCCACCAGTCTTTTTCTTTTTTCTTTTTTTTTGCGGTACGTGGGCCTCTCACTGTTGTGGCCTCTCCCGTTGCGGAGCACAGGCTCCGGACGCGCAGGCTCAGCGGCCATGGCTCACGGGCCCAGCCGCTCCGCGGCATGTGGGATCCTCCCGGACCGGGGCACAAACCCGCGTCCCCTGCATCAGCAGGCTGACTCTCAACCACTGCGCCACGAGGGAAGCCCCTCCACCAGTCTTTTGAAACTTCTGTTTTCAAGGTCATCAATCATCTCCACTTGGCCAAATCTAATGTCACTTTTTTATTCTTTTAAAACTTAGCATCTTTGCAGTATTTCACAGAGTTGACCTTCCAATTCTTTCTTGAATATCTTTTCTTAAATTTCATAATCTCTTATAATCTTTCCTCCTATCTCTCAGGTTCTTCCTTCTCGTTAATCATCCTTTGCTAGCTCCATGTCCTCTGCCCAGTTTCCAAATGGTGGAATGACTTAGGACTTGACTCTGAGCACACTTCTCTCCTCTATGTATGAATCTTCTCTAAACCTCTCACCTGGGCCCATGGTTTTGAGTACACACAATTTTATCTCAAGCTCATCTCTCTCTCGACCTCTAGACATATATGTGCAACTTCCTATCTCCTCCTAAATGTCTAAAAGGTTTCTCAAATGCAATATAATCAAGACAGAACATTTACTATGTACCCCCAAATCTGTCTTTCTGTGAGACTTTACCATATTTACTAAATGGTACAACCAAACCCCCAATTTCTCAAGCCAAAATCGATTCAGTCTTCCATTCTATTTATTGCCAACATCCAAATTAGCTGCAAATTTTCAACTCTGCCTGCCGAAAATTTTCCACTTCTTTCTATCTCCATTATCACCTAATGCTGGCTACCAACGTTTCTTCCTCAAATACTAAAAAAGGTCTCCTAATTTGCTATTCTGCCTCAAATACTAAAAAAGTCTCCTAATTTGCTATTCTGCTTTCACTTTTATTCCACCAATATCCATTGTCTACCCACAACAATTAAAAAAAAAACATAAATTAGATATCACTCTCTGCCTTACTATCTTCCAATGATTTCTTATCACACTTAGAAAGAATTTTAACTCCTTACTATGATCTATAAGACCCTTCTTATTATGACTCCAGCACACTTCTTCCTCCTCAACTCAGAGCCTATGCTCTGGGACTATTGGCCTTTCTACAAGTAAAGCATACTGCACTCTTTTCATATAAAGGCTTTGTGCTAGTTATTTTATCTGCCTGATAGAATCTCCTCTGCAAAGACTTCCTTCTCATTACTCATATCCTAGGTCAAATGGCATCTTCTCTAAGAGGATATTCCCAACCATCAGATTCGAATTTGGCTCCCACCCAGGCAGTTTTAAATTGTATTATCTGTTTATTTATTGTATTTTATTTATTACTTAATTCTAATTGAAGTGTAGTTGATTTACTATATTATATTACTTTCAGGTGTACAACAGTGATTCAATATTTTTATTGATTCTACCACTTTAGAAGTTACAAAATATTGGCTATATTCCCTATGCTGTACAATATAGCCTTGTAGTTTATTTATTTTATATATAGCAGTCTGTACCTCTTAATCCTACCCCTATTTTACTCCACCCCCTTTCCCTCTCTGCACTGGCAACCACTGGTTTGTTCTCTATATCTGTGAGTCTGCTTCTATATTGTTATGTTCATTCATCTGTTTTATATTTTATTCCACATATAAGTGGTAACATTAAGTATTTGACTTTGTCTGACTTACTTCACTAAGCACAATACCCTCCGGGTCCATCCACATTGTTGCAAATGGCAAAATTTCATTCCTTCTTTAATGGCTGAGTAATACTCCATTGTATATATATACCACAACTACTTTGTCCCTTCATCTATTGATGGACATTTAGGTTGCTTCCATATCTTGGCTGTTATAAATAATGCTATGAAGGCTGGAGTGCATGCATCTTTCCAAATTAGTGTTTTTATTTTCTTCAGATATATATCTAGGAGTGAAATTGCTGGATTTAAGTTTTTTGAGGACCTTCATATCACTTACATTAGTGGCTGCATCAATTTACATTCCAACCAATGACATACTAGGGTTCCCTTTTCTTCACATCCTTGCCAACATTTGATATTTGCAGTATTTTTGATGACAGTCATTCTGACAACTGTGGGGTGATATCTCATTTTGGTTTTGATTTGACTTTGTCAGTGATCAGTGATGTTGAGCATCTTTTCATGTGCCTATTGGCCATCTGTATGTCTTTTTGGAAAAATGCCTATTCAGATCTTCTGCCCATTTTTTTAATGGGTTGTTTGTTGCTTTGATGTTGAGTTAAATGAACTGTTTACATATTTTTGATATTGTTTATCTGTCATATAATATGCACATATTTTCTCCCACTCAGTAGGTTACCTTTTCATTTTTTCAATGATTTCCTTTGCTGTGCAAAAGCTTTTAGGTTTAATTTGGTTCCATTTGTTTATTTTTGCTTTTGTTTCCTTTGCCTGAGGAAACAGACCCCAAAAAATGTCAAATAGTATTCAGCCTATCTTTTCTTATAGGAATTTTATGGTTTCTGGTCTTACATTTAGCTCTTTAATCCATCTTGAGCTTATTTTTGCATATGGTATTAAGAAATCTTCTAATTTCATTCTTTTGCATGTATCTATCCAGTTTTCCCAGTACCACCTATTGAAGAGACTGTCTTTTCCCCTTTGTATACTCTTTTTTTTTTTTTTTTTTTTTTGCGGTACGCGGGCCTCTCACTGTTGTGGCCTCTCCTGTTGCGGAGCACAGGCTCTGGACACGCAGGCTCAGCGGCCATGGCTCTCAGGCCCAGCCACTCTGTGACATGTGGGATCTTCCCGGACCAGGGCACGAACCCGTGTCCCCTGCATTGGCAGGCGGACTCTCAACCACTGCGCCACCAGGGAAGCCCCTCCTCTTTGTATACTCTTGTTTCCTTTATCATATATTAATTGACTATAAGAACATGAGTTTATTTCTGGGCTCTCTATTCTGTTCTATTGACCTATGTGTCTGTATTGTGCCACTACCATACTGTTTTGATTATTGTAGCTTTGTAGTATAGTCTGAAGTCAGCAAGCATGATACCTCCAGCTCTGGTTCTTCATTCTCAAAATTATTTTGGCCATTCAGGGTATTTGTGGTTCCATAAAATTTTAGAATAATTTCTTCTAGTTGTGTGAAAATGTCATGGGTATTTTGATACGAATTGCATTAAATCTTCTCTATTGATTTATTTTGGTCTGAATTTTATTTATTTCCTCTCTTATCTTTATTATTTCCTTATTTCTGTTGATTTTAGACTCTGTTTCCTCTTTTTCTAATTCCTTTAGATGGTAGTTTAGGTTGTTTATTCAGATATTTCTTCTTTCTTCACGTAGGCCTGTATGGCTATAAACTTCTCTCTTAGAACTACTTTTGCTGTGTCCCATAGATTTTGAAAAGCTGTGTTTTTATTTTCATTTGTCTCTAGGTATTTTCTGAATTTCTCTTTGATTTCCTTCATTGACCCATTGGTTTTTTAGTAGCATGATTTTTAGTTCCCTAGGTTTATGTTTTTCCCATTTTTCTTCCTGCAATTGATTTCTAGTTTCATACCATTTTCACTATAAAAGATGATTGATATAATTTTTATCCTCTTAAGTTTTTTGAGATTTGTTTTTTGGCCTAGCGTGTGATCTATCCTGGGAAGCATGCCATTTGAACTTGAAAGAAATGTGTACTCTGCTGTTTTTGGGTGGAATGTTCTATAGATATCTATTAAGTGCGACTGGTCTAATGTGTCATTTAAGGCCACTGTTTCTTTTTTTTTTAATCTTTTTTTTTTAACATTGTTATTGGAGTATAATTGCTTTACAATGTTGTATTAGTTTCTGCTGTATAACAAAGTGAATTAGCTATATATATACACATATATCCCCATATCCACTCCCTCTTGTGTCTCCCTCCCACCCTCCATACTCCACCCCTCTAGGTGGTCACAAAGCACCGAGCTGATCTCCCTGTGTTATGCAGCTGCTTCCCATTAGCCATCTATTTTACATTTGGTAGTGTATATATGTCAATGCCACTCTCGCACTTCGTCCCAGCTTATGCTTGCCCCTCCCTGTGTCCTCAAGTCCATTCTCTATGTCTGAGTCCTTATTCCTGTCCTTCCCCTAGGTTCTTCAGAATCTTTTTCTTTTTTTTTTAGATTCCATATATATGTGTTAGCATACGCTATTTGTTTATCTCTTTCTTTTTTTATTTTTTTGTGGTATGTGGGCCTCTCACTTCTGTGGCATTTCCCGCTGCGGAGCGCAGGCTCCAGACACGCAGGCTTAGCAGCCTCAGCTCATGGGCCCAGCCGCTCCACGGCATGTGGGCTCTTCCCAGACCAGGTCACGAACCTGTGTCCCCTGCATCGGCAGGTGGACTCTCAACCACTGTGCCACCAGGGAAGTCCTGTTTTTCTCTTTCTGACTTACTTCACTCTGTATGACAGACTCTAGGTCCATCCACCTCACTACAAATAACTCAATTCCGTTTCTTTTCATGGCTGAGTAATATTCCATTGTATATATGTGCCACATCTTCTTTATCCATTCATCTGTTGATGGACACTTAGGTTGCTTCCATGTTCTGGCTATTGTAAATAGTGCTGCAATGAACACTGGGGTGCATGTGTCTTTTTGAATTATGGTTTTCTCAGGGTATATGCCCAGTACTGGGATTTCTAGGTCATATGGTAGCTCTATTTTTAGATTTTTAAGGAACCTCCATACTCTTCTCCATAGTGGCTGTATCAATTTACATTCCCACCAACAGTGCAAGAAGGTTCCCTTTTCTCCACACCCTCTCCAGCATTTATTGTTTGTAGGTTTTTTGATGATGAAGGCCACTGTTTCTTTATTGATAATCTGTCTGGATAATCTACCCATTGATGTAAGTGGGATGTTAAAGTTCCCTACTGTTATTGTATTAGTGTCAATTTCTCCCTTTTTGTCTGTTAATATTTGATTTATATGTTTAGGTGCATACATGATAACAAATGCTATACCCTCTTCTTGTATCACTTCCTTTACCATTTTATTATAGTATGCACTTCTCTATCTTTTGTTATAGACTGTATCTGTTATGAGTATTGCTACCTCAGCTTTCTTTTAGTTTCCATTTGCATGAATCTCTTTCCACCTCCTCACTTTCAGTCTCTGTGTGTCTTTAGCTCTGAAGTGAGTTTCTTGTAAGTAACAGATAGATGGGACTTTTCCCCTATTTAATCAACCACTCTGTGTCTTTTAATTGGAGCATTTAGTGTATTGACATTTGAAGTGATTATCGATAGATATATACGTATTGCCATCCTGTTACTTGTTTTCTGGTCGTTTTGTAGTTGTCTTTTAGTTTCTTCCCTTGTGGTTTGATTTTCTCTATTGGCATGCTCGTGTTCCTTTCTCTCCAGTTTTTGTGTATCTATAATTGTGGGTTTTGAATTGTAGTTACCATGGAGTCCATAAATGTTGACCTACAACTATAACTACTTGTTTTAAACTGATAATCATTTAAATTCAAACACATTCTAAAAGATCTACTTTTTAAACTCCCATCCACACATTTTCTGTTTTGATGTCATATTTTGCTTCTTCATGTTTATCCTTTAACAGTCTATTGTGGTTATAGTTGATTTTATAATTTTCATTTTTTAATCTTCATAGTTGCTTATTTAAGTGGTGATCCACAGCCTTTACTATATATTTGCTCTTACTAATAGGGTTTTTTATTTCATATCAACTCTTACTACTTGTTGTAGCCTTTTCTTTTCCACTTAGAGAAGACCCTCTAAAATTTCTTGTAAGGTTGGCTTTGTATTGATAAACTCTTTTAGTTTTTGCTTCTCCTATCTCTCCTTCAATTCTGAATGATAACCTTGCTGAGTAGAGTACCCTAGTTTGTAGGTTTTTCCCTTTCAGCACTTTAAATATATTATTGCCACTCCCTTCTGGCCTGCAAAGCTTCTGTAGAAATATCAGCTAATAGCCTTATGGGGGTTCCCTTGTAAGTGATTCTTTGTTTTTCTCTTGCTGCCTTTAGAATTCTCTCCTTATCTTTAACTTTTGCCATTTCTTTATGATATGTCTTGGGTCTCTTTGGGTTCATCTAGTTTGAGATCCTCTGTGCTTCCTGTATCTGGATATCTGTTTCCTTCCTCAGGTTTGGAAACTTTTCAGCCATAATTTCATCAAACACACTTTTGACCCCTTCTCTCTTCTTCTTCTGGGACCCGCATAATAAAAATGTTAGTAAGGGGGCTTCCCTGTTGGCGCAGTGGTTGAGAATCTGCCTGCCAATGCAGGGGACATGGGTTCGAGCCCTGGTCTGGGAAGATCCCACATGCCGCGCAGCAACTAGGCCTGTGAGCCACAACTTCTGAACCTGCACGTCTGGAGCTTGTGCTCTGCAACAAGAGAGGCCGCAACAGTGAGAGGCCCGTGCACCGAGACGAAGAGTGGTCCCCGCACGCCGCAACTAGAGAAAGCCCTCTCACAGAAACAAAGACCCAACACAGTCAAAAATAAATAAATTAAAAAAAAATGTTAGTATGCTTGATATTGTCACAGAGGTCTCTTAAACTGTTCTCAATTTTTTAAAATCTGTTTTTCTTTTGCTGTTCTGATTGGATTATTTCCATTATTCTATCGTCCAGATTGCTTATGTGTTCTTCTGCATCATGTAGTCAGCTGTTAATTCCATCTAGTGTTTTTCATTCCGGTTATTGCATTCTTCAGTTGTGACTTGTTCTTTTTTACATTTTCTAATTCTTAGTTAAGATCTTCACTGTCTTCATCTATTCTTTTCCCAAGTTCAGTTAGCATTCTTATTACTAATGCTTTAAACTCTTTATCTCTGCTTCATTAGTTGTTTTTTTTTACAGAGGTTCTTTTCTTTTTCTTTTGCTTGAAACTAATTTCTCTGTCTTCATATTTAACTTTCTCAGTCTCTTTGAAATTAGGTGAAACATTTAACTATTCAGTTCTTGAAGGAGTGTTTTTGTGTTGTAGTGCCCCTATCAATCTCTGTGTGTCCAGTGTCTTTGGTGGGAGAACTGGATCTGAAGTGAGCATGGGTCACATCTCCTCTTATGGTGTGCTGGTAACTATCATTCTGCTGGAATGTGGGATTGGAGACAGAAGGACTAGATCCAGAGCCAGGTGTGTACTGGAGCTTCTCCTATGCTCAGTGGCCATCACCACCCTACTGGGGGCAGTTTTGAGTCCCAAGGTGCTGGAGCAGAAGCCCTGAGGGTCAGGTCTAAGCTGGTTCCATTCCCTCTAAATGTGTCCTCTCCCTCCCCACAGCAACAGAATCATTGCCTCAGAGGGGAGCAGTGCTAAAGCAAGGGGGCTAGAGTGGGTGCCCAGTGTAGGCCAGAGCATGTGATAAGACAGTCCTGGCAAGCCAGTCAGAGCTTGAGACAGCTCCCAATTCGGAGCCTCTGTGAACACAAGTAATGGCTGCCATTGCCCCATTCAGATGCAGTGCTGGTTCTTTTCCAGTTCCTTCCCCCACAACTGCACACTCTCCTTGGCAATGTAGACTTTGTCCTATCTGGGAACTTTTCTGAAGAAGGCAACTGGTGCAGGTTGGAACACATTCTGGGAAAGCCCAAGAAAAGCCATCAGAGGATTTTCAATCTGATTCCTCTGTCGTGTTCCCAGGAGTAAGCAACTGTGTATGCACACTCTTCGTGAGTGGAGTCTTGTTTTCTACAGCCCTCTTGTAAGTCCCACTGGTGGTTTAATCTGCTTTGGGGACTCATCTTCCTGGTGTTGGACCCCAGGATTGGGGTGTCTGATATGTGGCTCAAACCCCTCATTCCCCAGGAGATCTCTGAGTCTGTGATATCCCCCTCTTCTTTTATGTCCCGTACTGGGGTCATGAGTCCCAACCTGATTACTTCTTCTCCCTTCCTACTTGACTCCATGTGGATATTACTTTATAGCCTTGGTTGTAGAAGAGTATTTCTGCCAATCTTCAGTTTGTTTTCAGTGAGAATTGCTCCATGTCTAGATGTATTTTTAATGTGTTCACGGGGGGAGGTAAGCTCAGGTCCTCTACTCTGCCATCTTGGTCTCCTCCTCCCATATTATCTGTTTATTCACTTTATTGTTCTGTCATCTGATGTTATACTTATTTATTTGTCATATTTCTCTCCATCTCTCTCTCTTCCTCTCTTTCCATTAGTTTGTTAAACCCTTTGAGAAGAGGATCTGGGTCTTGCTTCATCCTTTCTGTATCGTCAACACTTAGACCTGTTCTGGGCATGTAGCATATTTTTGATGAATGAATAAATTGAACAAAGAACAAATGATGAATGCTCTTTTTACAAATTAGAAAGCTGAGGTTTAAAGATTTGATGTAATGTGTCTACTGTCACACATTGAGTAAGTGATAGAGACAGATTAGAAACCCCTGTCTGATACCAAAGCCTGGATCTTACCACCATGTTTTATTATTTCATTAGAACTTTCTTTTCCCCCAAGTGAATTTCATAAATTTTCAAACTCTGATGGTAATCATGTCTTCAAATTCTTGTGAAGTTTCCCTAAATTCTGAATATAAGTTCTCCTCTTCCATCTGTTCAACTTGGGTTCAAAAAAGAGCTATCATAGTGAAGTCAGGAAGATGGGTATGACCAAAAAATGTGAGCAGGGCAGGTGGTCTTGTTATATTAACAATGAGAACATACAGTAATAAGAGAGTGAACATAATGCTACAACATTTAACTTGTATTTCATTGTGCAGTGATGAAGGTTTATAAATCAAGGCATAGAAAAATTATAGAATTTTTATTTTCTCATGTTGTTGATGCATTCCTATAAAACCAAGTTTAAAACAATAACAAATTAATTGTCTAATGATACAAAATTTTGTGGGCAGTCTTTACAAAGGGAGGTTCTGTAATGGAGCATTAAATGTGTGAAGGTATTCTCCACATTTTTTCATCATCTACAATAACTATCAATGCTTTTGTTTGTTTTTGTTTTTGTTTTTTTAAATCTTGTGTGATTTTTAAAGGTTAAAATTGAAAACCAAAAGTGCTCAGACTGCTGGGTAGTAATTTTCTCTCAAATATACCTGCATCATCACTGAACCAATTGGGAGTTTTTGACAAGTATAAAATGCAAATATTGAGACTCACGTGCTTTCTTGGTGAAGGTCTCAATCATATCACTGGGAGGTCCACACCCTGCGCTATTGCAGGCTCTGACTTCCATAAAGTACTGGGTGTCAGGCAGAAGGTTCTCCAGCCTGGCAGAGTATTCTTGGCTAGTGACTTGCACTCTGTGTGCAGCTGCTTCTTTATCATGGACAGCCCAGTACCGAATCTGCAAACATACAAGTTGAGTAATATTTTTTCATGATTCAGACGCTTCAGTTGCAAAAAATTCTTTTCAAGTTGTTCTGACACTTGATGTTGGCTGAGCATCATATTCTCAAATGTTACTTAATGTTACTTACGTTTCTATCAGTCTTAGAAAATGGCAAGGCACACAATGCATATCTGATTAGAAGTGTCAAAAGCAAATTAAAGGCTCACCTCATTGCCTGAAATAGTCACACACAGACGAAAAAAGAGAAAAAGCCAAACAAATGTGCATAAGGTTTGCTCTCAAACTATAAAACTGGTTTCTGTTTGGAAGTATTTGCCACAATAATTTATATAATTTATTTCCAGCTTTATTTGTGTTTACATAATTGCAAATTTGTTAAGAGCCATTGATAAACAAAAATAGTCATGAGGCCTAAACATGCTAGCTTAATTACTTTCTGCCAGCTTATTTCAGAAGTATGTATATAAAATTATTTCCTTTGAACTTATATACAGGCCAGATATCAAAGAAATATTATACCTAATAACTTGATTAGCTGTAGAAGTTATCTTTAAAATAAGTTTTAAAAAATTTCATTCATGTTGTGATTAGAAATGATTACTTTTACCAACCAGCATATCAATGACAGCCTTCCTTGTCTCTTAAAGTTTAAGTAAAAGCTATGAATTATAATATTCATTCTTCCAATAAGGCTGTTTTATTGGTTAAAAATCTATAATTACATCTCAGTTATAAATAAAAAGGAGAGGATTGTTTATAAGTATACTGCAATTTTATATTTTAGATGCCCTGTCTATAAAATAATGAGATTTTAATTTCACAATTAACCAACATACTAGAAGATAATATCTAATATTTATATAATCCTGAAATGTTTATTTACATAAACACATAAAAAAACATTATAAAATGGAACTGGATGGCTCAAATTCCCTTTGTAACAAAGTGAGGTTTATATGAAGAATGAGCACATTTCAGAACAAAGGCTAGTTACTACTTGCTTATTGGTTTCCTTTGTGATATTTTTATTTTGTATACTAGGGCTCATTTTTTCTGATGCCAATAATATATTTCCTAATAGTTTTGATGAAATCTCTTTGGCTTTTCTGTCCTCTGACCAGAAGGCTGGCTTCAGAACCGAGGAAGCGGAATATTACAAGTGGCTCCAAAGGCAGATCTCAGTTGGCAGAGAAAAGACTTTATGAGGATGGGACCCTCCTTGTGAAGGCATGAGTTTCCTGGTGTTGGAAGCATCCAGGCAGTGCCTACATTCATCTGAGAAGGAGGAAGACGGCCTATATTTTAGTGGAAATTTGAACTGTGTGACATGTAAGGCCTCTTCCACTGCTTGACTGAAGAGAAATAAAATGAACATTTATATTCTAGTGAAATACCAGGTACTAAAGTAGGATCATCCATGTGTATTATTTTCTCAACAAACCAATAATGGTAGTATTTAGCCTGTTTTATAGCAATCAAAACTGATGTCCCCGAGGTTCAGACATTTTTATGTGGATACTTGAGAGCACATTTTAAAATTTTATTCATTCATTATAACAACTTTTCTATCCCGTTTAAAGAGGAGATTTTTAACTAGACCATTTCTAAAAGACACTAAGTATTAAAATGAGGACTTAAAGTGACAAAGTTTTTTGACAGTTTACCCAAAATTCCATGAGGCATTTTGGCAATACAAAAGGAAAGAACAAAATTTTCTTTAATTTACTCTTTGCACCTATATCTTAAATGGCCAATTATTTTACTCATCTGATTTTGTCAGGGATCTATATTACACAGTCTCCATTGAAATTCACAATAAATTTAAGCAGTGCCTTAGTTATGCCCTGGTAACTAGGGAACAGAGAGAGTTATTGAGTGTATCAAATAATCTCTGACTTTCTTATTTTAGAATATGAGATTTTTTACAGACACTTTTACAGTATTTTAAACCTCTACTAAGGAAAGCATCCAATACAAAATTATTTTGGTTGAATAATCTGTCTCTCCTTAATTTAAAGCATACCTTTAGATTTAACTTGCAATGTTTTCAAAGAATTCTAAAATAAATAGTGGATATATGTAAAATTTAGCATTATTTTTTTTTTCATCTGAACTAAGCACTGGCCATGCACTTAGAAATAATTTCCAAATAGATAATTTGGACCACTGTGTTTGATCCCTGCAGTAAGTTGCCCATTGTGGTGAAGAACCAATATTAATCTGTGAGAAAATTGTTTGGAGTGAAGGGTTGAACCTGTAGTCATGGAGCAGAACAAATGCACTCCTTTTAATTAATCACTAGGGAGACCAAAAGGCAGCTTGGATGAACTAGTGGAAAAAAAAAAATAAATGAAGCAGGTCCTGCTTTATGGACAGTAGACCATAAATTCATTTTCACATGCTAGAGCAACATATAGTGTATTTATTTCTATTTAACACTGTGGCATTATATAAATTTAACTCTTTATTTACATGTTCCTAAAATCTCCACAACACCCCATGTCTAGTGTTAACTTATCTTAGTGCTTATTAAACAATTATGGAATTGCCCCATTACTGGTCTCTACTATTGCTAGGTTATAAACTCCTTGAGGACAGGTATTCATTATTTCAAATGCTGTGTACATAGGACTGCATTTGATGTATGGCACTCATTCATTCATTGAACAAATATTTTCTGGGTATCTACTTTGTACCAGCTATGTGCTAGATGCTAGGAATATAGTAGTGAACCAAGGAAACATGTTTTTTTTCCTCCATAGATCTTATAAATAAAGTAAGAAATCAAAATGTTTAAGTTCATATAAAATTACTAATATATTTGATTAGGATGATCTAAGTGTATAATTTTGTCCCAAGAAAATTTACTCTTTATAACAGTATTGGGAAGCTGAAAAGAAAAGCCTCAGAAAAAGGGCTAAATCATATAACAAAGAATAATTATAATTTCTATACATTTATGAACTACAATAACACCACTTTTGTACAAAGATAATAGTTATATCCCTTCCGAGGAAAATTTAAGAAATTTGTAGGAAAAACAGCTCTTTAATCTCATTTTCTCCAAAGAGGCTTAGAGTAAAACCTGGATGTTACAATTGTGGAAGTATTTAAAGATATTTAGTACTTTTGAAAATTAAGCTTGCTCCATTTTATTATTTTCCACTTCAGTAAACTTTTGTATCAGATTTCCAAACTTTCTTCTTCAAATTCTGAATTTTCTGAAAAAAATATCTTCTGACAGCTGAATATTCTTTTGTTATGGATTTAATACAGTTTTTAGGAAAAAAATCTAAATACGGTTATTTAAGTGAAAAATATCTAAAAAAGATATTATATAATAACTTTATATTATCCAGATCCCAGACTAATTCAAGTATTAGTACATTCTATGGGTTAGGAATAGTAATAATATATATCACTCAAAATCTGTATTCTCACACTTCTTGGAACCTATTCAAAGTTCCTTTTTATTCTAGCCATTGGTGCAGGAACCAAACAATTCTATGTAGGCTTCAACCAGCTTCCCATAAGTACTACCAGTTAGCAGTTTTCCTCTGCTATTGCTGCTAACTTCTCACTCCCTGTCTTGGGTCATCCTCGATGCTGCAGTGTGAACCTTGTCCTGCAATCAATGCAGGGAGGGGAGGTGATGCCCCTGGGGCCACTCTTAACCAGTGGGGAATAGCAGTGGATGAATGCTTCCCCTTTCATTCTATGTGGGGTAATTCTCAACCACATTTATGAAGCTCCTTAAAGATCACAAGGGATGGAGTACCAGTGCCCACAGTGGTTGCCAACAAGATAAAGCATTTTTCTAAACCCTCTCCTGTTCATTCTGCTTTTTCCTCATATCTGCTCCCTGGGATCATATTTAAAACAAACAACAACAAAAACACTAACTTCTTCTATACCTGTGTGTCAGACTTTGCTTTGGGGAGATCCAGATGAAGATAGATGTCTTCTCCAAAATAAGAAAATACAGCACTTCCTAAATATGAGCTTATGCTCACCATAATAATTTAACTTTTAAAGACATCTGTGTAAACTACTCAGGATGGTTAATCTTTTAAAATAGTTGTGAAATCAATCATCAGCATTAATCTCCAATTCAGCTGCTAAGAGGTTTTGTATTTATTATTCCTGATAGAATATTTTACTTGTTTTCATTAAGTGAATTCTTTACCTGCTGGGTGAGTAAACTAAGTCTTTTGTGGATTCCTGGGCAGGAGCCCAAATTTCTAATAAGCCTTTGATAAGAAATACTTCTTGCATTCTTCTAGTTCACCTACACTGCAGGAAATTAAGATTAAAAGTGGGGAGCTCTTTAACTAGGCCAGGAGGGGGAAAGAATAAAACTTAAACTTTCTACAAGATACACTTTAAAACCACAAGGGATTTTTAAAAATCCAATTGCCAGCAGTTCTCACTTGAAATGTCAGGAAATTAACCTTGAGATGGGGTCAATCACACAGGACTTGGGCTTTTCCAACTTTTAATTTATCTTATTTTATTAATGCCCTGCTTTTTTTCTCTGTTTCTTTATAACTTAGACCCATAGTACACTTTCATGGGAAGTGCAGTAGGATATTAGTTTTCTTGATCGTCTATCTTGTTAAACCACCGGCTTCTTCCTTCACATCTAAAAATAGTAACAATAACCGCATTATAGTGAGTCAAGCTTTTCCCCCATAAAGGGGCATTTTCTTACAGGAGAATAAATGTTACAGATTTTCTCTTTTAAGCTTTCATGCTTGTCTCTTTGATATTTAAAGCTCTGTATGAAAGACTTAAAGGCTTTTTAAAGAAAGAATAAATGGAAACAATAATTCTATGATTTATTTCCAAAATTTTTTTTTTTTTTTTTTTTTTGCGGTACGTGCCCTCTCACTGTTGTGGCCTCTCCCGTTGCGGAGCACAGGCTCCGGACACGCAGGCTCAGCGGCCAGGGCTCACAGGCCCAGCCGCTCCGCGGCATGTGGGATCCTCCCGGACCGGGGCACGAACCCGTGTCCCCCACATCGGCAGGCGGACTCTCAACCACTACGCCACCAGGGAAGCCCTTCCAACATTTTTTTTTTTTTTTTTTTTTCAACATTTTTAATTAACCCTTCTCCGGAGAGGCAAGACCTAGGTTCAAGTCAGTTTATACCAACTATTACTCAGATAAATGTTTTTAACTTCAAGTTCTTCACCTTTAAAATGGAGAAAATAATAGTGTTTATCTCCTGGGATTGTGTGGATTCAATACGATGAGCTCAATTAAATGTTTGACATCATAGGGCTCAACAAATATTATCATTATTAACATTATCATCATTGTCATCATCATCATCGTCATCATTGTCTTCAAATGTCCAATGATATAAAACAGGGGAAAGCGTTAAACACAGGTTATTTCATTTATTCCACACAACGGGATATGAGGCATTGATTACTCTCAGCTTTAAAAGTGAGGAAACTAGGGCCCAGAAAGTTTGAATAAATTTTCCACAAAGTTTCTAAGTGACAGAGCTGAGAGATAACCCCACGTCTGTTCAACAGCAGAGCTCATAATTTTCTAGTATGGAGTTGTGAAACGTCAGAAATCTGTGAAACTAAACTTCTTCACGGCATACGGTTTTTGATCATTTGAGAAAATCTTAGCTGTTAAGGTTATCTTTTGCTATTTAATTGAGAATCTTCTACTTAGCTTATTCCGCATCAAGAGCGTATATTCTGATTATTGTCTAAATTCACTGCTGCCAGTGCATTGTTTCACATCTCATATTTCCATTTTACTCTGCATGTCAGAAGTTATAAAATAGTCAACATATAATTCTCAGACAAAGAAAATATCTATTTCTGTGGCATGTTTTTAGCAAAGTAATAATACATCTTTAGCACTTTGAGTTAATGCATGGGTTATATATTAAATAATCATTTTTTTCTCTTTTTTATTGCTTACAAATGAATAATATTTAAAAAAAGAAGAAATCCTAAGTCCAAAATATGGCTTGAAAGCTCTAAATATTGATGTGTTCTCCCAAGATACCTCAGACTTATTTATTACAGGACTTTCTAACATCTAGTGAATTTCTCTCTCTTTTCCATTTCTATTTCTTTTCTACCAGATGCAAATGTAAGTTTAATAAGTTATGAATATTGGAACTTCACAGTCCACTTCTATAATTCCACTCTCTTGGTGACAACTTCAGCTGATCACTTGCAAAGATGATCTGAAAACACTTTAACATCTACCCAAATCATAACCTATGATACCAAGAAAAAAAGCTTCCTGTTAGCTTGTGAGTTTAAAACTTAAAACCTGGGGCTGCTTTTGTGGTTCTATCTCAGAAACAGGGTCTTGAGAAAGCCAGGTTGCAGCACTTTATTTGAGTATATTAGTGCTAACTAAGGCTAGTTGTTGAATCTCTCTGGCATCCATTTTCTCATCTGCAAAGGTAGGATGATGCAGTTCCTCTTAATTTTCACTCTTTGTGCTTAAAAATATGAGACAACTTCACTTTTCCTACAAAATCAAGTCTAAATTTCATATTAAAGATCCAGGCAGAACTAGCTTCAATTCCCCAGGTCTTATTTCTGTTGACTAAGACAAGTCCTCCCCTATCCTTCATCCTACTACACTTTTAAGACTTATTTTGAAGGAAGTTTCCTTTGAGACATTTCGAATGTTGTCAATTTTCTGCCTTCATAGATAGCATAATGGGATACATATTTAGTATATTTAGAAGTATTTCCTTTGGAGGGCTTTTTGGAAGTGGAATTAATGAGTCAAATAAGGTAAAAAAAATTAAATTACCAAACTACCAAAATGATTTCCCCAAAATTTGAGATTTACCAGCATTTTATGAGAATGTTTGTTTCAAAAGATTGTGCTTAAGCCCGAGTGTTATTACCTTAGTTTTTATTTTGGCCAATTGTTTACCTACACACAGGACTCTACATCTCTTATAGATAAGTCAGTTTGGAACCCCTGCTTTACTCATAAGTTAGTTAATAAATATCCAACATATTAAACACAGAGAATATAGTGTTAGTTGTCACATAAATCAGAAGGACACAGAACGTTGAGAGATGCAACATATTTGAAAAGGTATGCTGATAATTATGAGCAAGTGTATTTAGTTTGGTAAAAATTGAACTCACCTGATAGCTTTCCACTATTTTTTCTACAACATGCTCCCAATGAACAGATATCTCAGAAGATGATAAGACTTTTACGCCTACTGCTGTTGGGGCTTCACTGGGAGCTGAAATTTGATGAGAACATTACATTCTTACATAAGATGCTTATTTCGTGGTCATCAGTAATACATGCACACACACATATTCATATACATGAATGTTAATACAGACAGATACATATACATACACATATATACACACACTTATACAAAATATGGAAATCCATAAGGATTTCTCTGATATCTGTGAGCAAGAACCATACTAATATTTTGTATTTCTTTTAACTAACCTGTTTATGAAAGCCTGTGGATGCAAATTAAAATTTATTATGTTTAGCTTATCAACTCTATATTGTCAAAGATAGGAAATTTGGTATTTATTATAGAAAATTAGTCATTACAATTAATTTTCAACTCTCTCACACTTCCTATTTAATATGAGCTAAAGATATACAGCAATACTTCCCTCTTTCTCTTTTATGTTTAAGCTAAGATCTTTTTTTTTTTCTTTTTTTAAGATCCTTTGAAACAAGTTGTGACATCCACCGCTTCTTGTGCTCAGGAAAGCCTTTATAAGTCTAATCGTCCAACTGGGCATCTAGTCAAATATGTATCAAAAGGCTCTGTTCAGTGAAAAAAAAAGTAATTTACATCCCTTACAAAAATTACACAAAGTAACTAAGGAAATCTTAAGCAGGAGTGATCAGTTTTTATTGTCTTTTATTAATAAACCATAATCCTCTTTTATGCTAAAATGTCCTGCACATGAACACTGTCACCTTTCCAAATCAAGGTAAACGTGTGGCACTGTGACTGATTTCTTAGCAGTAGCAGTGAAGATGAACACTTAAACGAATTTTGTCACATGCACGTTTTATGAGACTCATGAAACATTTAGGAAAGAAATGTAGTTAAATACAGATGGCCATAACCAAAGAGATGACAAGCATGGCTTTTGCCTGATTACTTTAGCATCAAGTAAAAAAAAAAATCATACTGGGTGAGAAGGTAACTTGTAAAATGCTTTACACTTTCATTTTCTCTGTGAGATGTACTTAAGTTGTTCAAACTATTGAGTCAAGTTATCATACTTCTGCCGAATCAGAATGAGTGTAGAAAATGTGGGATTAATTACTCAGGATTAAATAGTCCTGAATTGATTATTAACTTAGAAATTTCTACTTGTTATTCTTTCTATGTATTTCATTGAGCGAACTTTAGAAAAGTATGCACGTGTTTGTGTGTGTGTGTAAACATATATACATATATATGATTGTCTTTCATGTTTGTATTGAAAGTAAAGATCATGGGATGATTTGAATAGATATTAAATTTTTAACAAATATGAAAGCTAATAACTCTATGACTGAAGAGCATAAATTCTAAGGGATAGCTAAATGTTTATTGTGGACTAAAATTAGTGTAAATTGGGTAAATTAATAGATAGTGTTTTTCCTCTAAGAGATCAGAAGAGTACTTCACATAGTTTTAAGTTTTAAAACCCTTCCATTTTTACTTCTCACACATGTGCAAAGGGAAACTTGTCCAAGCACAAATGTATTAGGTCAGAAGGCAACGAAAATCTCTACTTGCCTTTCTAGCCATTAATTATTTGCATAATGCATGTGAGTACAAAGGTATAATAAGGAAGTCGTACCTTTTTAAATAGGAAAATAAATAATAAAAAAGTGTAGCAGCTTAAATGGGAAACCATAGAAATCAATGTAATTAAGTTTAATATAAAAATATGTATAATTTAGCAGAGATATATAAAGTCCTCCAGAAGTATGCTCAGTTCAGTTAAAGTTTCTACAAAAACAAAGAGCCAGTATCTGTATTTTTTTTCCCCTGAATAGCCTTTCAGATAACTTTTTTTCTTTCCAAGAAAAAAATTTCAACTTGCTTTCTGACTCCTTTTTCATAGAATTATGCCTAAGTTCACTTTAATGAAATTCTATCATGCTACTGTAATGACAAAAGAAGTTACATAAATGATACAATATACAATTTTGAGTTAAAAGGAGAAATTTTATCCAAAAAAAGTGTATGTTAAGATTCCATCAAGTCTGGAGAATTTCTGACTGCAAAATTATAATCAAGAGTCCAGGAACAGCGGTCTAAGCCAAGGATTTTAGTGGAGATTTCCTAACTACCATAAACATGATCTAAAGGATGAAAGAGATTTTGGCAACATTCCTGTCATTTAAATGAAGAGACTGACATTTTAATTTGGCTCAAAATTTACTAACTCATTTACAAAATGTGTGGTATCTTAAAAAGATCTTAATAAGTAGGCTCGAAAGACAGCAAACAAAATGCCTACTGGAGAAGCAGAATCCCTCATCAGGTCAGTGGGGTCTTTCACCTACCATCTTGCGCGGAGTGGATGATGGCTGTGAGGCTGTATGGTCCATCTCCTTTGTTGTTGAAAGCTTTGACTTTGACTTGAAATGCAGTGGAAGGGCGCATGGTCTCATCTTTATGAACATAGCGGCCAGTATCTGGGTTAGTAACTGTCACTTTTTTCCATTCTTCCCCATCAAATGGCTTAAATGCCACTATGTAACCAAAATTGTTGCCGTAGTGGTATTCTCTTGACAAAGGCTGAATAGAAATTGAAATATTTAATAGGTTTAAGCAATACGGTTAACATGGGGAAAATCCTATGCAAACAATAAATATGCTACACATGGAAGCATGCTTTCTGTAAAAACATTCTTAGTTCATAAGTGAGAGCTGCATGAAAAGGCCAGGGCACAAATGTGCTCCAACATGTGGTGACTTCAATAACCAAATTCATTATTTCTGGAACACCCCACGGGGGCTCCCACTCTGGGCTTTTTTACTTACAGTTCCTTCCTTCTAGGATGCTTTCCCATTTGTCAGAAAGGATGCTTTCCCATTTGTCAGAAAGTCCCTCTCTCATTGTATTGTATTTAATACAATAATAATGATCTACACTACATATTCTACTTATTGTCTACTTTACTGTCTCTCTCCACTAGTATAACATAAGTTTCATGAGGGCAGGGTTATTGTCAGTTTCATTTACCTAGACTCTAGAGCAAAGCCTCAAGTAGTATTTATTCAATGGATAAGTAAATGAATTTCTTTAGAGTTGAAAGGCTATGGTAAGACAGTTAACAATACTCTGGAATATCTGTATTGTAACCAAACAATAGAAACTGGTCAGAGGAAAAAGAATGCGAAAGGAGGAAGGGATAACATTGCACTGATCTGTAGGAGGCTGGCTATGGGCCCTGTCTGACTCCAGGGCTGAAGTAAGAGCTCTGTTTTGCATTATTTTCTCAGAGTTATTATTATATAACAATTGCTCAATAAAGAAGTCTGTGTCAGCCCTAACAATCCATTATTTATAAATACTGACTCAAAGCAAGTTCTACTGAGTATCCATCATTTAGTCTTTTTTAGCCAATAAAGTAAATGTGCCCATTGTATATTGACTTTTTTCACCAGAATATCAAAGTTACGGTGTCTTGAGGAAAAACCTTGAACTAAATACAACACAGTAGCTTGAATATCCATAGGTTAAACAGGAATGTCTGTAAATGTACAAAGTTCAAAGGGAAAAGAAGTTGTTCTTGGTTGCACAATATAGAAATCCTGAAGCATGATCACAAGGATGTACAAAATATGATTTTACATTATTAATAGAATAGCCTAACATTCCCACCATAATTTAAATATTTTTTCTTATTGATAGTTCTATACTTAGTTTTTGCAATTTAGTAGATCAGAATTAGCTATGGAGTTTTCAAAAATTAGTGATTCTCAGGCCCTAGTCTCAGAGAATTGATTTCAAATTTTTGAAATAGGAATTCCCAATTCTGAATTTTTTGACAAGCTCCTCATCTTATTGTGACGCACATATCCACACAGTTTAAGAAAATCAAGCCTAAAGAAAGGAGGAAAATGTTAAAATTTTTCCAATATCTTCACTTTTGTGTGATACACTGACACTAGAACTGACAAATCATTTGAGATTTGAATGAAGAAAAGGCATTTTTTTTCTAAATCTTACTTAAAAATGTGATTTAAATGCCAAGTATAAAATATGACTACAGAGCACAGAGTGAAGTCAATTTCTGCTAAATATCCATTTATTATATAAATCAATTTAACTCATGTAAAGAATAAAACCTGTCATTTTTCCTGTAGTTCTCAGAATCCTTTGGAGCCTTAGTTGTGTTCTTTGACTTTCTGCAGTGATTAAATACTAAAAATATTTAACGGATACATAGAGCTATATAAAACATGTTACCTAGATAAACGCCAGATGTCTAATTCAGGCAAATCTATGTTACCAAAGCCTTTCCCACCCCCAGTATCTCTCTCACTTCAAAAATTCAGCTAAGACGCATTGTTTTCCAGACATCATAGACTCTGAAAAAAAACTCCCCTTTGGGTCATAAAAATTTAATACAATGTTTTGGACACCTCAATAACAAGTCATTTGGGGGGACTTCTAAGACTGACCAATGATAGATTACACATGGTGATGAAAGTAAGTCTGAAGTGAGAAAGCAAGCTCCAATTTTAAAACAGATGCTGATACAAAAAAATTTTTAACTGAATCGTTGGAGTTCTGAAAGTCCAGAGCAAATGTGGATTGCAATTGGGTTACCAGGCCACAGAGAGTACAAAATAGCTCTGGAATGAGAGAGTTGAATGTTTGTTTAATCTTTAAACCTACAGATACTTTAGCATCAATAATCTGTTTTGGTATAAGAATTGCACTAAGCCATAGTAAGCCAGGTAAAATCTGGCATGCATTTAAGAAAAAAAAATAATTTTAGTAATTTATTGTTGTTTGTGTTTGGGGCATTGTCTTTTATTTCAATTTATTTCAGGAAGCAAAATGGGTTTGAGATTAAGTGTAGGTAAAGCAGCCTATTAACATATGCAACTTCTTAGCACTTACCGCCCATGTTATGGTCAGTTCTCTGTTGCTTCCACCCCCACCTCCTACATCTGAAGGAGCCACATTAGGTGCTGAAACAAATAAACAAAGCTACAAATGAGAGGCCCTGTAATTATTTTCTTACGTTAGAGTTCTTATTCACTTAGAAACTGTACATGTTTTCTTTCACCAGGAAAGGCAAGCTGCACACATGATCCAATGCCGCATAGTTGCTGTAATAATGTTTTACTGCCAAGAAAAGAATTGGTTCAGTGCCACAGGAAATGTATTAGTTTCCTTCAACAAAGTAGTGAAGCAAATTTGCCTTCCCATCTTTTTTTTTTTCTGTGTCCTTTTATTTAATATGCTTTTGAAAGATTAGACGTATTTTATTGGTAAAATATTTCACAGCTCGCTTTGAACTCTATGACCTAACAACTCACTGTTGTGTTAGTTTTATGCCTCAATCTACAAATAACTGTTAAGAAACAGTGCATGTGCATTAACATAGGATTATGCTTCCCTGAAATATTTGGAAACAGAAATCTAATGCTGTTCTTATGCTCTTATTTTCAATGCCTAAATCTCTTCTGGAACCCTGTCCCATCAGTGACTCCAGTTCTCACCTACTTCCATCTTTTTACATTATCCTTCTATTTTTCAGTCTCTACTGTAATGACTATCCTTTTCAGTCTCTCCAGCCTTAAAAATCATCCTGTAATACTGTTTTCCTCTTAATCTCACCCTTTCCTGTCACTGAACTGCAAAGAATGATATATGACTATTTTTATACTTCACTCCATAATCACTTTTTAACAACCCATAATCTGTTTCCACTTCATATTACTGAAATCACTCTCTCAAAAATCACAAAATTTCTTTTAACTACCAAGTGCAACGGCCTCTTTGTTTTTCTCCAAGTTATTCTCTCTCCTTGGAAGTCCTTCAGGGTGGGTGCTATATCTTATCAGATTTGCATACTCTTATCTTATTGTAGTCTTTACCTTATTGGATTTGCATCTAATTGGAGTTGTACAGATAATGCTAAAGCATAGTTTGTTCCTGCACTCCAGGCAGTTGGAGACCAGCTACCTAGCTACGCAGGTAAAGACCATGCTTTTACTGAGGACATACATTTTCCCACACAATCGCTGTGGTTCAGTCTGAAATATCATTCCCGGCTCTTTTAACATTTTAAAGAACAGATGACATGTCAGTTCTTCCATGACTCCCCAAATAGTCCTTCCCTAAAGGAAACTGTCACACCTTCTACAGAGTACTCATTTACTGAGTTAGAGATCCTAACAAGTAATTGTGATTCACAGATAAATACTTCAAAACTTCCTCTATGTTAGCCACATAAATTCTTTGCTGAACTATGCACATTAATTGCACAGAAACAAACAAAATACAGGCTTTTCTTTATATCTATAAAACTATATGGCTTCCTTTCCTGATTAAGAAATTAATGTGAAGCTTGAGAGATTATATTTTATTATTTTATTTTATTTTATTATTTATTATTAACTGTCACCACTTGAGTGTTAGAAATTAAATTGAGTGCATGGGGGTGTTAAAAGGTAATTTACTTGTAGCACTTTAGATGAAATACATATTGAAGGCTGGGACATTAAAATACTGCTGGAAACCCTTTAAGCCTCATAACTCATATTCTGAGGTTAAAATTTTACATGCTATACAGAAACAAAGAACATGTCTTATAATCAATGAATAAATCAAATTTTGTGTTTAAGTACAAATATTGTGGTCACAAGGCAAATAATTTCAAAAATAACTCTAGAATAATTTAATTTATTATATTGCAATTTGTTGAATCAAATATTGCCTTCATCATGACAAGTATATTTGCCAAAGCATTTCACTATAATCTTTTAAATTATAATCAATATTAACCTTTGTTATTTAGAACAGAGCTAAAAATAGAGTATGTTTATGTTAGAGTGAATATTTTTCCCATTTCGTCACTTTTAGTTTCAGGTCTAACACACTTCAAATAAGTAATTCAAGATTATTTTCCTCCTCAAAGATCATCCATTGAGTTCACGATGCTGAAAATAAGACAGAACAAAAGCACAGAAATAAAGGTAGCTATATCTCTTTTTCCTTTTTTTTTGCGGTACGCGGGCCTCTCACTGTTGTGGCCTCTCCCGTTGTGGAGCACAGGCTCCGGATGCATAGGCTCAGCGGCCATGGCTCACGGGCCCAGCCACTCCGCGGCATATGGGATCTTCCCGGACCGGGGCATGAACCCACGTCCCCTGCATCAGCAGGCGGACTCTCAACCACTGCGCCACCAGGGAAGCCCTAGCTATATCTCTTAATAGAGTGTTTTATATCTTACTTGGAATCATAGAGTGTTTTATATTTTAATTTCCTTCTTTAAGCTTTGAACGTTCATTTGTAGCTTTAGGAGCTAAGGGATATTTTTTCACAAGTGGAATTGGCATATAACCTACATATTTGACATGTATCTGAATACCTAACTACTCTGTATTTGTATTCAGCCCTGCAGAAAACAGGAGGACTTGGCCAAATACTGATTCCTTTCAGGGAAGTAAATCACCCTGAGCACAAGGAAGTTTACGTAACTTTAGCCTCCAGGGCATCTGACAGTGAGCAAAATAGACTTTCTCTTAACGATAAATTATTAAAAAGAATTTAAACAAATATTTAGGAAAAATACAAAATTCTTGAATTAACAATGAATAAACAATTTAAAATAGTGAGGCTTTTAAACTTGTCTTTTTGCAATGATTTCAGTCTAATAATGATTCCTTAATGATGTTTATAGGAAGGCTTTTGTATTTCAGTTGTAGATCTAAAAAATATTTAAAAAGAAAATCAAGCCAATGTCATGATTATTCTTTCCTATGAAAAGAAACTGTTGCCAATTTTACTTGTAAATTTGAATGCTTAAATATTTGCATATAAGTAACATTTGGGGCTTTGGCGTTTTATTTAACAATGTACAAACTGCCCTGTGACAAATCCTAAATTATAAAAATCATGGAGTATAGGAAGAAAGGCCCTTGATTTAAAATATATGGACTACTCAGTTTTTGTTAATTATTGTTTTCCATTTTTACAGAAATAAAGTTACCATGAATGTAGCTTCTCATTTCAATTTGCATCAGAATTTCACTGTGATTTAAAACAAATTTTTTAGTAAGAGATTCAAAATGGTATGTAAGTAATGCTCTAGGGGCTAGATAAACAAAGGGATTAAAGCCTTACATCTGCTTTTATTCTATCTATAAATATATTTTCTTTCTGAAGTCATTAATAAAATCAAATGAACTGTATAATATTTGGATATTCAAATGAGTTCTTCATAATTCTTATGATCTCCTGCTCTGATGGTGGACCAGATTGCTAACATTCTTTATGCATCTACCATGTTAAATTGATGCTCTTCCCAGGTAAAAATTATATAGGGTCTGAAATTGTTCACAAAAACATTAATGTCTTTAGATCTTATCAGGCCAAAATTGTAGTTTGCTTATTAATCTAGATTTTGTTCTCAAACAGAAAGTTAAATGGGCGTAGCAGGGTAAATTCGTTAACTGCTCAACAGAATGATAGTCTAAAGACAAGTCATCTGGGGGAATGTTTAGATGGGCAGAAAAGAATGCTACAAACTGAAATAAGCATAATGCATAGTAAAGTTATTATAAAGAACCCAAACTGATTATGGATTTTTCACTTAAGTGAAAGAATGAACACTTCCTAGTTTATCTCAGTGTATTAAAAACAAAAGCATCTAATGTATATGTTAACCTTGTTTCAAACAAAACAAATTATATTTGGTAATATATTTTTCTGAATTTTAATATGCAAATATCACAGTAGGTTTGATCACTACTTTTCATTATCCTCTATTAACTTACAATTGCAAGAACCATCCTCTTTCCCTTCTTGTTCCTCTCTTTTCCTTCTATAAATAATTTTAAGTACCAGTTATAGACACTGTGTTGTGTTAAGCACTAAAGTTAACAATATGAATAAAATCTGATTCTGGTCCTGAAGACGCTAGTGTAGTAAAATTAAATATGTACAACTGGTTTTAATTCAATGTGTTAAATATCCTCAATGTGTTAAAAATCCCTGGTAGAAGTTTGCTGGATGAATGGATGAATGAATAAATGAATAAAAAAGCCCAGCTTATTAAAAGACTCATCTAGAACTTAGAAATGATTTTTACATATCGTACCTAATTGGGTACTCAGGTCAGCACTTTAAAATAAATATACAGAAAAGTAGCATTATTCTTTTTTTATAAAATAGGCAGATGAGTCCCAAAAGTAGTTAGTTAACTAGCCCAGGTCGCACTACTCACATGTAGAGAAGCTGCAACTTTAACTCAGGCCTCCTGATGACTTAAAAATCTATACTCTTTGCTTCTTTAAAAAAAAAATTTTTTTCTATTACATAACTAGTGACAGCTGTTAACTTTAACATAGCACCTTACTAGCTATAAAACTTGTTCTTAGCACCATCCTCCTCCTTTATCAAACATATCTAAAAAAATAAAAATAAATGACACAGCCGAATAGCTTCATTAGGCATAAAATTAAAGCTCTCTACATAATATGAAAGGGCAATCAGCACTTTCATAATCAGTGTTATGTTATTTTTTCTCTTTTCCTTCTTAGTTTGATCTGGCAAATAAATAGCAAAGTTGTCAAAACAAACCTGAATGTATCATTTTAGGATATCGACTTACCAACTGCACCTGCAGAGCTATTAGCTACGGGGGTATGTCTTACAATGACACATCACTTTGAAGGATGCTTCTGTTATCTCTTATTTACAGTCAAAATTAAATGGGTTACAATGATTACAAACACATCTAATTCTTCATTTGGGGCCAACCATTTTATAATGCACTTGTCTGAAACCAAAGAATATACCCAACTGTGGCTGGCAATCTTAAAATTAAGTAATTGGACAGATAAGGGCATATGCCGCACTAGATAATGTCCTGTCTTTCGATCAGTATAATGAGGCACAAGAGCAACATTTCCATCAAATGGGAACCAGCCTTTATCCCACATAACATATGCTGGTATCTCTTAGAGAGTTGTTATAATGGTACGTGATGAGAAAAACATCCCCCTGTTTCAGAAAGTATTTTTATTTTTTTGTAAGGATAAAAAATGTAAATGTCCAATTTTATGAATATTCAATTTTTCAAAAACAGGATGAAATGAAAAACAGAAATTAAAGAGAAAGTCTGTTGGATTGTATTGTATTAAATATATTAATTATTCCTTTAAGATGATTAAAATTACATGAAATTATATGATCCTCTTTTATGTTAATAAAAATGGAAATATATTGCCAAAAGAGGTGATCAATATTTTCTTATAAGCATATTAAAGCTTAAAATGAGCATTAATGGCATAATAAAAATTTTATTCAGAAAATATTATGCACTAGACAGCACTAACTTTGCTTTCCTTACATGTTTTTAATCATAAAAAAATTCATAAGATAAATAATTTCCACTTAGAGATGAGAAACCTGAGGCTCAGAGAGGTTAAGTAACATGCCTCTAATCACAGAGTTTTAAATGATGGAACCAGTATTCTACTAAAGGATCAGTGTCTCAGAGCTTTAATACTGCATATTGCCCTCCTAGAAAATTATTTAGGAATGAAGCTTTTAGAATTGCAAAGCCCTGAATTTGAATACTAGCTCTGCTTCACATTAACCAAGTGTAATCTTGACTTCTTTGTCTGTAAAATTAGGATAAATAATACTAGTTGCATAAAGTCATTGTGGGAATTAAGTGGAGCAATGCAAGTAGAGAATTTAGCACTCTGTGATAACATACAGCAAATGCATAAATGATAGTAGCCATAAAACTTGATTAATAAAGGATCCAAAAATATTTTCTTATGAAAGATTAACAAATGTATTAGAGGTTATAGGATTTATTTTTTCACAACTGAAAGGAAGGCATCATCTTATTATATCACGATTGGACCAAATCTTGCATTGTGAGTAAGACCGTTATCACTTCACTTTTGTGTCTGAAGGCCTTTAAGAGAAGTTATTTTCCAAGTACACTAGAGAGAGAATTAATTCCTTAACAAAATACCATTTGAGCAAACATGTTAGAGGTCATGCTTAATGAAGGTGATGCCAAAAGTTGTTAGTTGAAAGTAGCAACCTTACCAAAATTTTAGGTTTAATATCACTAAAACAATTTTTTCCCAGTATTTCTGAAGATAAGAAGACATTAAGGTTGGAAAGTCTTCAGAGTTACATACAAACTACAGGTAGCAAGCACATCAAAAAGTATTCTTATCTTCTAAATATGATACTAAATATAAATTATATTTATAGATTCACAGATGAAAGAATCAGATTGAATCTTTCTTTCTGAAACATGTTTTGCTGTTGCTGTTCTTAAAAACATTTAATTTAATCAAATATACACTGAGATTAAAAAAAAATCCAAGTTCTTATAATTCTGTCCAGACAATCAACCGAAGTATACTAAAGCAATCATTTTTGAAATAAATAATACATAATTTTTTGGTAACAGAGTTTCTACAATTTTTTGGTAACAGCGGGGAGGGTCTACTCCTATCATCAATGCCAGAGAAAGTATCTTCCCTCCCCATGAACAATGTTGTTTTTGGATCAGAATTAATTCATATTGTGCTAGTCAACAGATCACAGAAAATTAACCAAGCTCAATGAGATAAAAAAAGACCTATATCTGAGATAAGCATGTTATAATTTTTAACTGAAATAAGTTTGCTTAGACCAACTTAATCATTGGATATTTTTGCAATTTTATTTTGAAAATGAACACTTGTTATATCAAAGCAAGTGCATGATCTCTCAGCATGAATTATGTGGTTGAAACCACCAGTCAGATAATGTGCCAGTTCCTTTTTATTTTTGTTTTTCAAGAAAGGGCAACTGTGTTCAGTCCATCACACAGAAACTTCTATTACAAACATAGGAGGCTCTAGGGAATAATCAAAACCAAACAAACACAAGGATCCTGGCTATGCGGTATCTGTGTTCTCTAAAGCTGCAACATATATTACCTCCGTATCCTAATGAGATTTCTGCAAGGCAGAGAAAAAGGAACAATTGTGTTCATTTCACAGGTGGATATACTAAAACAAAAAACGGTGTTTAAGTCATATCTAGCTCTGTAACTTAGAATGAAATATGAGCTTCTACTAGAACGCACAAATAAAGGTTCATATAAATGGCTGTGTGTTTAGGAGTCCTGCTTGAGAAAACACCTTTAAGAGAGAAAGTTGAATGTATCAGGTCTGTGCTTGAATTCTGAATCTTGCAAGTAGTTATATTAACCTAGGTAAACTGTTCAGTGTTTCTGAGTCTACTGCCTATTAATGAGCATTGGATTGTAATACCTACCTCAAAATATTATTGTGAGGATTAACTGAAATGTATCTGAAAATGCTCAGCACAGATCAGTATTTTAGTGTTTCTGTTCTTCCTTTATTACAGAATCATCAGTTTTATCTGATAAATTACATGAAATTACATGAAACTTTAAGAGGTAACTTATTGATGACAGTCTCTGTGAATAACTTGGCTTTAAAAACTAAAGATAGCACAATTCATAATTCTATTTAGAAGTTAGGCCAAGGAATTGATGTAGCCAGAAATGTGGATAAGTGATATTAAGATATCACAGCAGAATTTTAATGGCATTCTGTCATCCATTTAAAATATTTTCCCCCAAATAAAGCACTGAAGTTTGGCAAGGCGCAGTAAAAATAAACTCAGAGAGTCTACAAAACATTTTCTTTTTCATAGACAGGGAATAATAAAGAAGAGTTATTATTAGAATCAGAACAATATTTTTGCCTAGAAATTCAAGGGAGAAGGAAAACAGAGTGGGGTATTTCTTGTATAAAAGGCTATTAAAATGGAGTTGGTATTTAGCATAAAAATGTGAACCTAAATTGGAAGAATAGCCATGGTTGAGCTGTGATAAAAGAGCACATTTAGAGTGACATCTAATATTAAAAGAACACATTATAGCTATTTCTGAGATGCTCTGACTCCCCAGGTGGTATAGATCCAAGAGACCCCATCACATTCCCTCCTTGCCAGGCTCACCCTGCTCTCCTGCCCATACCCTCCATCCACGTGGCTGTTCGGTTACCCATGTCTTTGAGAGAGAAAACAAATTGTGAGCCTTCTAAATCATGGAATCTGCTTAACCATGACTCTGCCCGGTTAAGATTCATAATTTACATTAAAGTTTATATTCTAAACACCAACTTCATTTAAGTGATGTTCAGTGGATCATATAGTTGCTTCTATTTACCTCTTTTCCATTAATTATGTAAGGATATTCTAAAGCTTTATATTTTCTCTTTTGGTTTTTGACTGTCTTGACACAATGCACACACCTGTGTGAGATACATATACACACATTTTTTAGATAAACTACTTACCTCAGAGCGTTATTTCCAAATACATTCAATTATATGCTAAGGTGTCACTGAATTTATAGACCTTTTAAATTTTAAAAAGTTTCTTCTACATACCAGCACCATCTGTCTTAATTTTGCTTGATGGTATACTGGGCTCTCCTATACCCAATGTATTGGTTGCTAGCACACGAAATTCATATTCCATCCACGGGATTAAATCAACTGCTCTTGCTGCCTCCATATTTCCTTCAATAATCGGAGGATCTAAATAAAATAAATATTAAATAGAGAATATTAGTTGAGTAACATCATTCTTATAATTCTCTCTTTTTATTTTACTGTTTTGAGAAAATGGCACATGTTCCATTGAGTTGAAATAAAAATAAAAAGTAGGAATGACAAAATGTTAAATTCAAGGGAGTGAGAGGAGAGGTCCTTAATAGATAACACGTTAGAAAGAGAGATATGCACATGGATCATTTATTTATTAAGTACAGGGTGGGAGCACTGAGATTCTACATTTCTAACCGGCTCCCAGCTCTTGCTTCTGCTGCTCGTTCACTGTCTACAACTCGAACAGTGAGGGGCTGTATTCTGAAGACAGAATCTAGGAAGATTTCTTGAGGCAAAGGTACAACTTGTGCAGTTAAAATTTTTATGGACTGCCACTGATGTAGTGTATGGGTAGTGAATGATTAATTACTAGGGTACCTGTATGTTTATACTCTTTTGTAGTTAGCTTTTTAGATTTATACCCAAATCCTTTGGGACACTGATAATAAAGGTTATAATAATTCATTCAGATTTATTAAGTATTTCTCAGAATTGATGCTACTAGATACTAACAGGAAAATTATAACTTAGGGGTAAGATACATTCAAGACTGCTTATTTAGTTGAGGTATGATAAAACATACAACCAAGGCAGGATTATACATTATTTTAAGCTCCCCTAAAATATTCTCACATGTGTTTTTAATAATTAACTTACACATACATATGCATGTAAATACCTGTACATCACTTATTGGAAAATGTGTTCCCTTAGACTTATATATGACTCATTATCTTATTACTCAAGGAATTTTTATCTGGCACTGCAGACCACGAATAAATAGCTTTTTAAGATGTTGTACCCATCATCACAATAAATGTTAAGCATCCCAGTGCCCAGTTTCTACTTTTAGACAAATTCCTAATGGCTCAGACTATCCCATGCCTCACACTGTCACGTGTGGCATAACTCTCCTAGACACTAGTTTTACCATCCAGTCTTTGATTTTGTTAAAAATTTGTTTTATATATTTGACATATATTTTTGACTTTCTGATTAAAAGTTTGGATTTCCTTCTCCTCTGTTTTAATTCTGCCTCTTTATCTCCTGTTTGCTCTACCTCTTCCTCACACCAAATTGGGATTTGTTTGTCTTACTTCGTGTACATAGGAAGTTATTTTAGGTAATTGGAAGAGGGAAGATGAATTTTTGATTTGCAAAGGACTCTTCATGGAGAAAAGGAAAACACAGAGCTGGTTGCTATGACACTGGGTAGAGTGGCCTCCTTCTTCACTAGATGCCTTGTTATGATTTTGAGCCTCCTATAGAAGGAGCCATTGTAGTGGGTTGAATGGTGACTCCCCCCACACAAGAGATATGTCTGTGTTCAAATCACCAGAACCTATGAATGTAAGCTTATTTGGAAAAAGGGTCTTGTAGACCATTTTAATTTTAAGACAAATTAAGTTAAGAATCTTTGGATAAGATATCCTGGATTATCTAGATGGGCCCTAAATCCAGTGACAAGTGTCCTTATAAAAGAAACACAGCAAAGAGACATATAGAAGAGTGAAATGTGACCACAAAGGCAGAAATTGAAGTGATGCAGCCACAAGCCAAGGAGTATTTGGAGCCTCTGGAAGCTAGAAGAGGCAAGGAATGGGTTGTTCCCTGAGATCCTTGGAGAAGGTGCAGCCCTTTCAACACCTTAGTTTTGTACTTCTGTTGTTTCAAACCATCAGATCTGTGGTAATGTGTTATGACAGACATAGGGAATTAATACAGAGGTTTAGAGGCTGAAGCTGATGGAAATATTTGTGAGTTTGTGAGTCCGGGGTTTCCAAGTAAAAAAGTATAATAGAAGGGTCAAGGAGGCAGTCTAATCCTCTCTCCTGCTTCTTATGCTGCAAAACCCCAGCACCATTTAAATGCTTGAAGAATGGAAATACGGGAACCATTCTAAAGGGTCCCTCTTGACAAGAGCATGGTGTTCTCACGATGGTAAAGGCTACCCTGGGGCTTTTTCCAAGCAGCTGGGCAGTCAACAAGTAGAGGCAGGTGAAGGCTGTATCAGACAGGAAGAGCCAGATGGATATGCAGTGAAAACTAGAGCTGACAGACTGATTCTGAGCATGTATGAGGATCCAGTATGAAAATATCTCCAAACAAATGGAAGATCAGGAATATGTTCAAAGGGTAGAAATTCATACTTTACTACAGAAAACATTTGGAAGAATGGAGAGAGATAAAGAAAGAAAAGTCAACTGATGTCATTTTAGGGTAGGTTTTAGATTCCAGATGAGGAGTAAGGCCTGTGACTAAATGAAGTCTGAGAGGAAGAGAGGAAGAAGAATAAGCAGAAAGCCTTGGAGTTACAACCATGAGAAGACAGACCTTAGTGGGAAACCCTTGACCCAGTGATGCAAACAACTTTCAAAAGGGGAAGCTGGAAGTGGATGTTAGGAAGATGGACTTCCAGAATGTACCTTCCAAATGATTAAGGAAAGAATTTGATATCTATAAGTTAATAATATAGTCTACAAGGATAGCTAACAGTTGTGAACACCTCTCTTTTTAGAACAAAACCAATTATGATCATTGTTAATACACACTAACATCAGTACTTATGAGAAGATAAGTATCTAAAACAAATAAGTTTTTGGCATATCTTTATAATACCCCCTCTATAAAACCATTTATATAAGTAATAGGGCTAACTTAGCAAAAAATGACTAAAGCCAATCATTTTATAAAAATGTATTTAGAATTAAAAATGGCTCTGTATATGGCCTGCTTTCCTTTCCCAGAGGGGGACAGGACTTTGGATGCATACCACATCATAAGAACAGGGTTTAAAAGTTTGCTTTCTAACTTTTTTGCAGTCCAATCTTGAGCTCGGTAGCCCATATCACCACTTTACAACTTGAACTTCAAGATCGGCTATGTCCATACCAGGCCACACCTATAATATGTCTCTATGTCCCCCCTTGTTTGTTCCTGGTTATTATTTATGGACATACATATGTTTCTTTTACTTCTTATTCATGTTTGGGAACCACTCAGTGCCTAGAATGTACACCTAGAATGATGTTTTGTAAGTAGAAGTACTTTATAAATATTTGTAAAAAATACAAATAAACTACAAATACAAAAGTTGTGCTTATTTAGAGTCGACAATGTCTTAATGCAAGAAGCACAACCGTGTGTATAACTTTATTGTCTCCTTCAACCCTGAATCAGGCAGGCAACTGGTAGAAGAAAAGAGGGCACTCTGTTACCTTGTCCCACTACAAAATATCCATGCTCTATGGCTCTTATGCCTGTATTTAGCTCATAAATCATCCTGCTCTGTCTAAAGCAGAGGGTAGACCTCATCTCCATCCTCTTAAGCTCTCTCCCACCCTCTTTAACTCTGAGTTGATCCTTTTCAATTTCTCTCCTCCACTGCTACTGTGTTTCACCTCTAGTACCCATTTTTATTTATTTTATTCTGAGCCTTAAATGTCCCTATAAAAGGATTTGTACCTTCTCCAACCCCTTCAGCCCTGGTAGGAACTATTGGATGGATTTTATTTTTCCAAAACCACCCACATAGATAGGTTGGAAGCAAAGGTCATCTTTGCTTTGGAAAGAGATTCTTGCTCCAAGCCAAATGCACAATAATCAGGAGCAGAGGGACTTTGTGTTCCCTCTCTTCAGCCAAGTTCCTTGCAACCTGTTTGCTATTCCTGGAGTCAGAAAGAGAGGAGAGTACTTGGCAAAATAGAGGCAAGTACCAGGAATCAGGACTGTGGTCTCAAGTTCCTGAGTTTTAACTGGGTCATTTCTGAGTCAGGCCACTTTTTACAGACAATTTCAGTTTTGGAAATCAGATTTTAACTGTATAAAGGCTGTCAGAGGTTTCTTTCTATAAAAAACTAAAATGTTGTATATTAACCTGGTAGCTATTTAAATCTTGGTTTTACTTCTAAGTGTAAATTTCAAGCAAAGGGATACAGAATAAGAGACATACTCCTTACTTTAATATTCAGGTCAAAAGACCCCCTTTAGAAGGTTTTATTTTGATAACCAGCCATAAGCACTAATCTACAGGTCTATTTTCAAATACCTTTAGTCCATAAGGCTCAGAATAAAAAAAATTCTGACTATTCTTTGGAGGAAAAGAGAAGCAAGCCTCATGGGTATCCCAAGGCCAATAGTCACAATTGCCTGGCAACCATGCTTTGTGGTGCTCTGCCTTCAGACCACGACAACTAGTTCCCTGAGCAGCTTCAGAGCTAGGCACAATGACCTCCAGACTAAAAAGCAGATGTTTCAAAAATAACTCCAGGCAATATAATCACACCTGTTCTAGATTCTTGGAAGTTGCCATAGTGAGTTCTGCTATTTCCTCAGGGTTTAAATACAGTTTGAACCCTTAGGATCCTCCATCTAAATCTAAAACCCAAGTATTTGAAACTATTCAGAAAGAATTACTCATTTGGGGATCTAGCTGAAAAAGTTGGTCCATTGTTTCAGAATGAAAATGGACAATTAAAGGCCTCTCTCTGACTCTGACACAACTACTCAGTGTGATGTTAGGGGCTCTAGATCCAACCTGTAGATCATCTGGCAGGACTCAGAGAAGAGCCAGCGGTGTGAAAATGTTCCTTGCAGAGAAAGAGAATCCGATTATTCTCTGAATTCCCAGAAAATGTGATTCATTGTTTCTTCTCTATGGAAAGTTTGCATGCTGCCTCATAAAAACCCAGAAGTTTATCTTTGAAATAAGAGCAACAAAAGTGAAGCTATGGAAAGGCAAAAAATAAAACAGTAAATTCTAAAATGTAAATGTCCTACAAGGAGCCTAATGCTTTTTCATTTTTTTAACCTATCAATTTGACAAAGATTTAAAAAGTAAATACTAAGTAAAGGTATGGTGGAAGAGACACTTATATACTGTTGATTGGAATAAAACTTATTCCACCTTTCTACAGCATAATTTTGTAGTAAGCTCATGGGCTTAAGCATGCATACACTCAATAATTTAACTCACAAATGTCTATTCTGAGGAAATAATCTAAAATTCAGAGGAACATTTATGTGCCACGACGATAATTGCAGAGGATTGGTAACAATTAATTCTAGTCTTCCACAAGACAGAACTTTAAATATAAAGACACTTTTCTTCTCCTTTTTCAAGAACATATCTGAGGTTCTCTCAATTGCTCCTCATAGTACAGTTTCCAGGCCATTTTATATTCTGGCCAACATTCCTTTTCCACACACACACACACACACACACACACACACACACACACCATCACCAACAATATTCTATAATTTTTCCTCTGAAAGTAGCAGCACGGAATCCAACACACATTCTAAACGTGACCTGAGCATCTTGTAGAACCCTAGGAATGTTATCAGGTTTCTGTTGTCCATCCCCAAAAATGTTCCAGAGAAGTAATGCTTACAGTTGATTGTTTTAAAGATCTACAGTCTATTATTCTCATTATTCTAAATTTAATCATTGGAATGCTGAAAGTTGGTATCTTTGAAAAATATTTATTGGACACCTTAACTAATTACCTGCATGAAACTGAATTTAATCCTATATCTTATTTTTTCAGTGGACACCACTGTAAATAAGAACCACGTGATTTTTATTTCTACATTGGTTATAAATATTTTTTCCACTTCCACTTAGAACACAGTCACAATAACTTTACTGACCAACTAACAGGAAGAACATGCAAGATAATCTACAAAATAATAGTTTTTTTAGAGCCCATTGGAGAGCTGAGTTTGTGAAGAAATCCAATGAAATAAAGTCATCATCAGTAGAGTCATGGGGAGAGGAGGATTTAGTCATAGACGTTCATAAGAAAAAGGCAGTTTAACTTTTCATAGATATTTAAAGATAAAGTGCAGTCTGGCATGGCTATTTTGAATCCCTGGGAGCCCCAAATCAAGGAGAGTCCTTACCTGTTGACTAACTCTTTCTCTGTAGACTTTACCAGATGCATTCAAGAAAGTTCGGAAGCCAGACAAGAGTGCTGAGAGACCACCCTTAAAGGCATAGACACCTCAGATCTGCTCAAATCTAAGAGCACAGCAGGAAAATTGAGACCCTGCATGCACTCTGAGCCTTACACTGGATATAAGTGAGTGCTCACGTGTGGCTGGGTGAGTGGTAAGAGGGTAACAGAGATTTGCCTCCCATCTGAGGAGCAGGTGCTTTGGATCTGTGAAGTCTGAGGGAAGGATAGGAGAACTGAGAAAATTCTCCCCCACTACCCCAGCACTCTGTGCTTTAGACTGATTATCAGACAACAGCTGTCTGGGGCAGGAGCAGGGGAGGAGCAAGAGCCCTCTCTGATGTCCAAGCTGGAGAAGAAAGCTGAAGTCTGATAGGAAGGCTGGAAAACCTCCAGACATGCAATATGGGGGAAAGGTTGTGATCCTGTACTCAAAACACTTAAAGCCTGCATAGAACTGAATTTAACAGCAAAGCTCAGATTGTCTCAATGACAGATTAGATTGACTCAACCCCTGAAAGAATGACATGAATTTTCCTGGGAAAAAAATATTTACTCAGCCTCTTCTGTTCTTTTACACACAATGTTTGAAAATCAATCAACACACACACACACACACACACACACACACACACACACAGTGTCCACAATCTGTGGAACACATCAAACAATCTAACATATATTTCACTAGAGACCAAGAAGCGAGAGTGGGACAGAGGAATATCTAAAGGGATAATGTCTGAGAATTTCCAAGGCTGAAGGAAGATATCACCTCAAAGGTCTAAGATGCCAGTAAACTGCATCTGGATAAATATATTCTCATCAAACTGAAAAGCAAATACAAAGGGAAATCTTGAGAGCAGCTAGAGAATATGAACATATTAAATACAGGAATATAAGGTAAAAAGAATAGTTGACTTCTTGTCAGAAACAATGAAGGCAAAAAGACAAAGACACATTATTAAGTGCTCAAAAAAAGCAGCTTAGAACATATATCCAAAAAATCACTTAAATATTAAAAGAAAACTATTTGTTAGTGTAAAAAAAAAGCTGAAGGTCTTTGACTTCAGCAACCTGAAGAGTTAGACATGTTAAAAGAAGTTCCTTACTTAGAAAAATTATAACAGATAGAAATCCAGTTCTACAGAAAGCAATGGAAAACCCAGAAATAGAAAATATATTGGTAAGTATGAAGGGCTTAGAAACAACTTTCAGTAACTGAGAATAGAAAAGAACTTCCATCCAAGATGCCCTTTATCACCAGGGGCATAAAGGGGGGAGAAAAGCTGTCAACCAAGAAAATAAAACTACCTTTTAAAAATGAAAGCAAAATAAAGACATTCCCAGATAAACAGAAACAGAGAATTTGTTGGGAGCAGACCTGACTTACAAGAAATATTTCAAAAAGTTCTTCAGGCTGAAAGCAGTTGACCATTGACAGTAATTTGAAAAAAAATCCAAAAAAAATAAGGAGCACTGGTAAAGGTAATTATGTAATTAGAAAAGTATAAATACATATTTCTTCTTTCTTCTCTTATCTGATTTAAAGGCCATTGTAGAGAATATCTATTTATCTATCTTTATCTATCTACTTATGCATCTACCCATACACATATACATATGTATAAATGTATTTATATGGTGTGTGTATGTAATAAAATTGTGTTGTTTGACTTACAGCATATAGAAATGTAATACATTTGACATAACTTTAAGGAACAGGTAGAAGCAAAGTTGTATTACAGTAAGAAAATAACATAAGATGATAATTCAAATTGATAGAAACAAATGAGGAGGATCAGAAATGTTAGATATTTAATATGTTACTTAATATAACAAACTATAAATATATACTTGTTCTCCTTTCTTCTTTTAGCTTCTTTAAAAGACATTAAAATTATAGAAGGCAATAATTTCAGTAGAAGTTTATTGAATTTGCAACATACATAGGTGTATAATATATATAATATAGATGTATGAATAATAATCCATAGCACAAAAAAGGGGCAGAATGGAATAGTGCTAAGAGTAATGTTTCTATATCTCTCTGATATTGTTGGTAAAAATATGAAGTTTATTGTGATAAATTCCATTATACCAGGTAAGCTCTAGAGTAATCATTAAGTTTTTATATTTAGAGAATTTCATTAAATTAGTTGAATTTTTATGCTAGAAAATATTCATTTAATGCAAAAGAAAGCAATAAAGAAGAAATAAAAGGACATAAGCAAATGGAACATTTAGAAAGCAAAAATACAGTGGCAGATATAAATTCAGCTACATCAATGATAATATTAAATATCAATGGATTAAATAATCTAATCAAAAGGCAGAGATTGTCAGACTGGATAAAAAATAAGATCCAACTATATGCTGTCAACAGAAAATATACTTTAGATTCAAATATACAAATAGGTTGGCAATTGTAAAATATATAACATGCAAACAGGTACCATAACAAATTGGAGTGGCTATGCTAATATTAGAAGCATCCTATTTAAATGCAAGTCTTGCCTCCCCATCTCCCTTCTCTGTTGTTTTTCTTTATCACTAATCACCATGTGACTTATTATATATTTTAATTAGTTGTTTATTACCATCTCTCCTACTAGAATGTAAGCTCCTTGAAGGTAGGGTTGTGGCTTTTCTTTTGACTTTTTTTTCTCTCTGTTTTATTCACTGCTGGTCAACTATGTATCTAGGACAGGTTCAGGCACACAGTGAGAGCTCAATAAATATGTATTTAATGAATGAGCACTATGGGCTCTGATCTAGTTGCTAGGGATAGCACAGTGAATCAAACAAAAGTCTTCCCCCTCATGGAACTTAATTTATAGTGGAAAAAAATTTTTTAATGGGAAGCATATTTTAATTGAGCCATATGTTAAGCATAATGTGGTAAGCATGGTAAGAACTAATGGAGATGATTGCAATCATTATTCTTTTTTCAAAGCCAAACCAAATTTTAACCATATGTTTATTTCATTTGCTCTCTAGTATCTATAATTAATGTAAATTTGGCTAGATATAAATTATCATCTATTGTTTTATCATTATCATCCATTTTCATTCTATTTAGAGAAGTAGAAACTGCTCATGCTTTATGTTTATCAAATATCTAAATGGTTTTTAAAATTGTTTTTCAAAAGGTCTGATTTTGCCAAGTATATTTATAGATAATTCTTACACTCACAAGCATAATGTAATAGAAATGTTTCACTTGTTTCTAATTCTTCTGAACTTCATACACTTATGTGGAGAATTACTTAATGCTAAAATATATCCTAAACCCTTGTAACAGATTTCAAGTTTATATTTCATTTATTTCCCATGATAGGAAGAAATTATAAAAAAAAAAAAAAAGGTAAATCTAAATGAAAACTTCTCAGGGAGCAATACAAATAAATTCTGTTATGTTAAGATTAAAGTGAGCAGGTTTAAGATATGCTACGGTTAATTCTTTTTCATTTTTTAAAAAAGAGGAACATTCTATTCACTTTTGTCTTTTTTTCTCCCCTCTGGTGACAACTGAGAACATATTTCTATGCCTCTTTATTATGCATGTGAAAGAAATTCTGACAACTGCAAGTTTGGTTAAAAATATTGTCAACAATGACAAAGATAAACAGGTTATTTTATCAAAATAATCCTCTATCTTCCTTCATGTTCTATGAGAAAATACACTGATGTGTGATATTTGAAGACTAGTGATGACAAATGGCAATGGTAATAACTTATACACAAGAAAAAGTACCCACTTGCTCTTAATTAGTTTTTGTCTGTTAGAAAATCTTAATATGAGATAAAAAAAAATGTTGAGGTACTAGACTTCTTTAAAAACCTGTTTTGAGGAAATTCAAGCCAGATAAGAACATATTCAGAAAGTAAAAAGTTATGGTAGTAAGATTTAGGTGCTTAATCTTTATGATTAATTGTGTCTTTTTTTAGAATGCAGAACTATAGTGCCTATATAATTGGATAAAAAGGGTCATAAATAATAAGTTACAGATGCCATTTGCCAAATCTACCTTCCTTATAATTTTTTCCTAGTACATTTTAGACTTAACATGTAGCTCAAATAAGAAACCCAGGAGACCTCTCTTTGCTTCCCCGTTATAGATTTAGACATGCTGCTTCTTCCCCTATAGCTTTAAAACATTTAGTTTGCTGTGGTTTTCTTTACTACTAAAACATTGGGATTGTTTGTTTTAAGAAAATTTTCAGGGTCGATGATAAAATTATTAAAACATCCAGGTTTTTTTTGTTTGTTTTTGATGAAAGAATTCATCTCAAGGGCTTCCCTGGTGGCGCAGTGGTTGAGAGTCCGCCTGCCGATGCAGGGGACACAGGTTCGTGCCCGGTCCGGGAAGATCCCACATGCCACGGAGCGGCTGGGCCTGTGAGCCATGGCTGCTGAGCCTGCACGTCCGGAGCCTGTGCTCCGCAACGGAAGAGGCCACAACAGTGAGAGGCCCACGTAACGCAAAGAAAAAAAAACAAAAACAAAAAAAACAATTCATCTCAAAATATGAACAGATTAATCAAACAAAAAAAACTCACCTGTCTTTGCATCTTTCCAGTCATCTGAAAGAATAGTCTTGGTCTGGATAGTGTATTTAGATATAGGACTATGATTGTCTGAACCACGGCTCCAAGTAAGTCCCACAGAAGTGGCCCTAATGTCTTCTATTCGCAGACCACCTGGAGGGCCTGGAGGGCCTGAAATGAAAATTTGGGTAATGAATCAATGAATCCCAGCTAGTGAATTAAGTACACATTATTAGAATACAAAAATGCCCTCTTTGCAATTAATCTAAAGAACATATACACGATGAAATCAGTGGTGTCATAGTCCATTTAAACATAAACTATAAGAAACAGTAATAACGGTGTTTATGGTTTTTACTAAATGCTTTTGTGATGTCTCTTTTTATGAAAGGAGATAAATTCTGTCCTTTAAAAATGGCATTATTATTATAACAAGCATATGATACTCCTTGACTCATAAAATGCATTTGGCATCAAATGAACCTGACATAACAGATTGTAGCATAGCAGTAGTTAATGGATGTTTGCTGAATACATGGATCAGAGCTGACAGCACAGTCCAGATATGAGGGTAGTCAGTCATATGTTTCATTCTGTCTACCCAAAAGGAGGCAGGACATATAACTCTAAATGTTATAGATAATTTATGTTACTTGGAGTAGAAATTTCTGAGAATGCTTGTATGTATCATTTTGGATAATACATTTCATGTTAGTTAAACTAATAGAAATAAATAATATTAAAAGAAATATTTCTATTTATATAAAATGTAGAAAACAACTGTCAATTCAGATATACGAGGAATTACCTGAAAACATCAAATAATATACTGAAGAGTCTTAGGCCAGAAGAATTATTACTGCAGAACATAAAACAATGTTAAAAATAGGCTTTCAGAGATGCTTTGTAATTCAGTATTAATATTCTTCTCTAAACTGAGAACACTGTTCTGGGTGGTAGAGATGACAAGATAAATGAGACATAACTTTTAGGTTTTGAACAGCACTTTGTCTTGAAAAGGGTGAATTGGCCCGGTAAATAAATAACAGTAATAGACAGTAGTGAATGCCAGGATTATGGCATACATGGTATACAAGATACTTATACTTTGCATCATGATTTCTTCTTTGTAAAAATGTAACAAAAAGTCCTTTAGGTGGTAATGTGGCATCTATCACTTACAATGCTAAAGAAGGCTCTCAGTTGCCAGAGAACTCCTAGCATAGACATTTCAGTGACATCACTTGTTTTCTTTGCACCAGAAAGGAGGCCATCCCCAACTGAATTAGGCATAGTGAATATAATAATCAACAACTTTTTAAAGTGGCAACTTTTTTTGTTGAAAAAGTATTAAATAAAACAAAGTTTTAATCTTTTAGCTGAAAATAAGTGCCTTCCTATTTAAATGTCAGATCAGATGGTTTGTCTACTTGGCCTTTTTTCTCCACATGGGCTTTGGTCTTTGCAAAGGTATAGAGAACACCACAAACCTTCACCAATTTCCTTGCAGTTGGTCCCAAGGAGGAAAACATATGTGTAGATCAACAAAACTGCATTACTACTAATATTAAAATAACACAGGACACAGCCTATTGATGGTAGTAAATTTTATTTAGAATTATATAACAAATTAATAAAGGTAAATAAATGTTTGTAAATGTATAATCTGTAATAGTATTCTTATACTTCCTGATGTTAATTAAAAGTAATAGTAATACACCATCCACAATTAATGAAAATAGCCACATAAATTATATAAAACACATTTGATATTCAGAAAGAACACATTGTATTTTTCATATGTAAAAAACACATTGAAATACAATGCACATTCTTGATCAGAACCACCAAGTTCCTTATTTCACATGAAGTATCATCCCAAGTCAATTACTGAGTGGAATATTTCAGAGTATTAAAATTAAAAATTAGAAATGAAAAATAAAACTTTTAAAAGGAAGAGAAAGTCTTATAGTGAAGGCATTCAGACACTTTTTCTGAGCATAAAGTTATGGCATTCAGAAAATGTTAAAGGGAATTTAAGGCAAAATTGCCATAGGTTAGTCTTTTACCATTAAAGTGAAAATCATTTCCCTACTATTATTCTGTGAAGTTCTTTGATGGCAAATGAATGACCTTCGCAAAGTCAGATTAAAGTCACATACTATCAGTGTATTTGTTGGGACATTATATGCATGATAATTTCTCCAGTCACCCATTCACTGAAGAACAATATTGTTGAGCAAAAGACTGTAATTATACTTATGCATTTTTTTCTCTGATACATGCCTGGCCTATATTGAGTTCTTAGTAAATATTTGGTGAAGACATAAATAAATTTATCACATTGACCTTCAGACAGTTCTGCATAACAGTCATTCACAATACAATCTGTATTGAAATACTGTATCATCATAAGAAAGTGAAATTGAGAAAACAAATGGAAAGGAGTTGGTTGATATTCCCAAAACCACTGTGTGGCAATATTATTTGGTAATGGCTCACTTTGATATAAAGTAGATTTTTCCATCTAGTAATTAAATACAAATATCCCCCAGAAAATACCTGAGAGAAAATATACTATTAAAGAGCAGAGATTTTAGAGTTAAAAAAGGCTTGACTTTAAATCCAGTTCCTTGATCTATCTTGGGAAAGTTTCTCAAATTTACTCAACTTTCATTTTCTCATCTATAAAATAGGAGTAATAAAAATTGACCAGATAGGATTGTTGTTAGGATTGAAATAAAACCTTTAAAGAATGTAGTGTTAGGCTTGGTCCACAGGAAGTCCTTAGTAACTTTTAGCTATTAATGTCATTATTGTTACACCTGTAAGAGCTTTCTGGGCATCTGAACTATAGGACAGGAGTAATACTTGTTAATAATTAACAGGGATTTGTTTACCTGATTGTTCATTTATCACTTGTTTCCACTCAAAAGTAAGGTGTTTCTAGTAAATTTGATGGAGGTAAGGAATGGCTGGGGATGTGAAGGCCCTCTAATGTATACTAAGGAATCAAGATGCAGAAAAAATAGAGTGGTTCTATGGAGACAAACTGGGCCAGCCCTGCACTGTCTCCCAGAAGGAAGGTTTTCTAAGCAGTGTAGCTGATGTTACTTGTTCAGATTTTCTGTTCAGAATGGAGAAAAAAGTGTTGTGGTAGAAAATGAAATAATGCAGCCACTAGTTCTTCAGCACAAAGGCAGGCATTTAGGAACTGGCAGTCCTTCTGATTCTTTCTTCAGTGACAAAAAAGCAATACATAATTCTGACTCAGAGTCTGTTTGTTTCTTTTTTAAGCTCTCATCACTGTGCAAACACTTTCAAGAAATCTTTAAGGAAAGAATTGAAGCTAGGGAAAATGTAAGTGAATAGACAGCTAGATACAGGTTATTTCACTATTACTCTATCGGTATACCTTTCCAGTTTCTTAGGTGTCCTCAGGCAGATAGCTAATGATTGCTAAGAACACTATATATACCAAATTTAAACTATCATGAAACAGAGAAATTGGTCAGAGGGAAAGGACCTTTGGAATTTGACCTGTATTTCAAATGCATAAGTATATCAAATGACAAATTATTTTATTCTTCCATTTTTTTCTGTCTTTTGTTTTCATCATTAATGATCCATAGTGGGAATAAAAAAAGAAGGAACTGGAATATTTCTCTGACTAGCCCTGCAAAGGCTTTTCATCAGTTCTTCTCACTATTAGTAAATACTAAGGGAGTTGGAAAGAGAAGAAAATGAGAAAAAGAGAAAAAGAGATAGGAAGGAGGGGATAAAAAGTTATTCCAAGTATGCTTTTTGGTTTTAGTTTTTATGAATATGGTTTTATCTATACTACTTGCATACCCCCCATGCCCTGGAGTTCTGAAATTCATTTTATTAAGCTTATGTATCATGTCCATAAAACAGTGCTGCTATTTTTGTTTTCCGATTCTTCCAAATGCTGACAGATGTCGTTAAGTGTGGACATCACTAACTGTGTTAGGTCTGTCCAGCTGACTAAATTCCTCCTTTATAAATTAACAGTACAGACTTCAATGTTGATTCTTTGCATCTTCTTTTCCTTTTCAATATCGCAGTGTTCAACCACTACCTTTCTGTACTTCTTCAGGTAGAGGCTGCCACTATGGGCTGTTCTTCCTTCTTTATTTGCATTACCCTCTATCTTTCAATTCTTGTTTTTCACCATTATAACCTTTCTCTCTGGCTTTAAATATCTCTCTCAGAGATTACTGACTGAGAAAGCTCCAAAAAACCTCACCTATAGGGGTTAATTAGTAGTCTATCAAGATCCTTGTTAGTGTTATGTTTCTACATTGTGAGTTCTTCAAAATCAGGCAAAAGGAGTCTATAATTACTGAGGCTTTTTTCTGTCACATTTTCTTTACATAGTGGAGGCTTTGGAAATAGCCAGAATGGACCTTTATCATCTGTGGTTCAATGCAGTTTCACTGGCCACATCCATATTCTCTTTTCCTAAATTTTTCTAGGTTCTCAATGTTTTTACTATTAAATCACTGACTACAGGCAAATACTGAAAACATTTGGCTATGTAATGTAGGTCACACACACTTTAGAGATCACTGAAGCCAATACCTGTACATTTTACAAAAGGTTGCTGCAGTTCAGAAAGGTTATTGCCAGAATGAAACAGTTGGTCTGTGACAGTACAGAAAAAGACAAGAGACTGAGTTTCCTGGTACAACCCAGGCAAGGCAAGAAGAAGCCCGTTTGAAATTCAAATCATGCAGCCCAAACATGTCTGTCCACAAAAAGCCTGCAGAGAACTACCTGACAACTAGCACATTTATACTGTGCTTCTCTTGGATTTGCCTGCATTTTAAAAAAAGTATGAACTCATAAGAGCATAAAATGTTAGTGAATCCAAAAAAGGAAATTTATATTGTCTATTTTAATAAAAGTAATATATTTTACTAAGTCCTTATTACATCTGAGTCATTGCTAAATCTTTTATAATTCTTACAAATAACGCTATGATGTAGGCACTATTATTTTCACTATTTTACAAATGAGGAAACCCAGACTAAATAAAATAACCACAGTCATCCAGCTAGCAAACGGCAAAGCTAAGACTTGAACTCAACTGATTTGCCATGAGACTTTTCATTAACTATAGTAAAAACAATCATTTAAACACAGCATTAGCAGCTTCAAATTCAAAAATGGTATTTACTGTTTTCCTTTAGAGACCTTTTTTGTTGGGAAGAATATGAATTACTTGGGCACTAGTGTATATTGTGGGAAAAATGACAAAAACTGCGATATATTGACTACAGCTTTTTAAATCATTTTGTGATCTGTTAGTTCAGATAAGTGAAGGTAAAGATATCACCCATTTATAAATTCCTACTACATGCCCAGTTTTGTTATTATCATGAAGGGATTTGTTAAACTTTCCTGAATTTTACTAGCGTTTTTAGAAAAAAAATACCTATGTGTGAACAAAATACAGATGTGATTTCCACTCAGTTTTCTTTCACATGTAAAGTAATTAGAAGGAAAAATGAACATAAATACAATTATTTCTCAATTCTGCCATATCTTCTTTAGGAATGTAGTAACACTCAGTGAAGTAGTTTTTAGACATTTGAGGAAAAATAGCAGGAAAAAAATTTTCAAAATGATTATTCACACATTATAAGCTGACTGTATTTTCTCAATCAATAACTGAGACTAATTTTCCCATAAGTCCAGTGGGATAGAAGATTTGAAACTGGGATCCTCCAGGATTAAACACGATGGATGCATAGTACCCATGACTATACCCCAGGCATTACTTGAGTCAGCGCCAATACTTAGGCAGTAACCCTAACGCACCTTCTCCCTCCAAAAGGCTTACCAGCTCTCTAAATACCTGTAGTTAGAACTGGACCCAAAAAAACTGCTGGTCCTTCTGGGACTCCACTCCGCATAGCACACATTTAATGCAAGCCTTGGCGCTAAGCAGGAAAGACATCTCAGTGTCATCCTATTTCCATTTGTAATTACTCCGTGAGTAATTAAAAGCAAAGCACCACATACGAATATCCCGTGGTTCACCGTTTATTTTTACCAAAAGAGCAAATTTTAATGAAAAGTTTAAATGTTAAGAAAACAAAAAACTTTCAGTACAAATTATCATCCCTTTTAAAATAAAATAATCTGAAAATAACAATGCTGAAACAACATTAGTTATTATCAAGGCACATGGCTTCTTCTTTACCAAAACATGTCAGAGTCTCTTTATTACTACATGCCCGTTCTTGGCCTGAAAATTAGTTAAGACAACAGCTTTATTATAAGGTAATAAAACACAAATTTGTGTGCTCTTGTTAAAGCATTAAGACTGTACTAAGATGAAGCTGAATATTAAACATATCTACCATTTAATAGGAATATTGTAGTTTTTCAACCTCTAAAATTGGTATTTTGACCTCTTACATTGTTAAAAATGAACATAGATCCCTATTAGAAATGAGAATGAGGATAAAGGAGCTAAATGAATCTATGTAATTCCAGTTGATATTGATGCAGTTTATCTAAACAAAAATATTCTCTTTTTCCTGCCACTTGTCATAACTGTTATGTGGTTTCCTTTCTAATTTTTATTCTGTCTTTCCAAAACTATATTCCTATCTGATCTTGGTGGTATACTTTCAGTGATGGACTATGGACCACAATGCTGGTTCATGCACATCTCCATGGCAACATTTATGGATACATGACAATTTTGAATTATTTTAAAATATCTTATTAAAATGACAGTTGCCCTAGATCTCCAGCCTAAATCCTAAGATGCTTCCTTCTATGACAATAGTTAACACTAGAAAATGAAAAATGGTGGAAATAAGTAACATTTTGAGCCAAAGACATGTATTCCTTTACTATGACTAATCAATTATTTTTTAACTACATACATATTTAGGGGTCATTACACATCTCTCAAAGCTTTCCTAAGAGTTCTTCCAACCACAGATGGGAATTTTAGAGTTACTAAATGAGAAGTTCATATAATATCCCACCCTTAACCATAAACCTGTTTAAGAAGAGCAAATTATTTCTTGTGAAGAAATAAGAATTTTAAGCATGTCTCTTTGACCAAAGGGCGGAAATGAAAATATTTTCAAATAATGAAATTTAAGCAGTTCCAGAAAGAATTATATACACTTCAATTTTAATCTGCCATTTCTGTTCATGTCCTTCCAAAAAGTCTTGACCTTCCTCTCAAAACAAAAGATCCAAGAAGGCTGATGCTAGGAGTTAACAGAATTAAATATGCATACGTGCTGTTAATGGCTTAGTCATCTTCACTTAAATCTTGCTACTGAGATGACAGTTTTCTCCACATGCTGACCAATTTCACTTCCCAGTCCCAGGAATTGTTCCAAAAACCTTACAGAGCCATGGGTGGTCTTCAGTTGTTTATTGCTGCTTTTGATCTTTTCTTGCCAAAGAATATATATGGCACCAGGATACAAAAGGCCACTGGAATAATGCCCCTTAGCTTACATCCTAATTAAGATGACTCATTAGTGAATTTGACAGCAACAGTGTTCATTACCTGCTTGGGTAAATCAAACAGTCCATTCAGTGGCAACACTCCTGTATTATAATTCACCAGTTCTTCATTTTTTTTTTTCAGATAATGAACTAATTTCTGAGATATGTAATTTCAAAGAAAAACAGGATATGAAAACACGAAATTTTTACTTGGCCATTATATGATGTACTGGGTTAGTTCAGTAGGCATTTTTCAGATATTAATGAAGCTATACAATTATATTTTAAAATATCATTCTGCTCAAAGTATGTTTAGATGTTCAAAAGGGAAAAAAATCCTCTAAGAACTAGATTTTGGCAGGGGGAACTGCAGAAGCTACAAGATTGAGTTAATTAGTAAAATCTAATATAATATGTTAAAAAAAAAAAAAGGTTTTCCCACAAAGAGTGAGTGTCAACGATCACCAGGTTGGAGGCAGGCTTGCACAGACGGGGAGAAAAGGATCCGCCATGTTTTTCTCTCCATCTTTTCTGTTTTTACCTGCAAGAGGAAAGATCAAGGCTGAAGGGCAAGTGTGGATGCCCATTTAGGAGCAGGAAGCCATATACTTCAGGAATTTGCCAAGTATCCTTAATGGGTAAGTTGAAATAATGAACAAAGAAAAACATCTTCTAAACACTGTAGATGGGAGTCCAAAAAGGAGAAGGCTGAAGTGACAAGCTTTGGCTCAATCAAACCTGTTTCCCTCAGAAATAGTGACTGACATTGTAAGGAACAAGAGTTGTAACTAGATCCCTTCCTCCCCTTAAATAAACCCTCAAATTCCTAGAGCCTTTGTAATTCCACTCCACATAGTACAAGTTTACCTACCCAAACCTATGCTCATGCCTTCAAGGCTTCTAAGTAAGAAAAAAATCCTGAGGATAAATTTAAGCAGCGATTTATGAAATTTAATCAGAGGTTGGGGCTGGAAGTCATGGGAACCTGTGTTTTGATTAATATTATATTTATTGTTTATGTCTATATAGACGTTAATAGCAAAAGGGAGGGAAGTAAAGGAAAATGTTTATAGAAAGTCATCATGGGCAATGTGTGAACTGGAGTTGTTATTCTCTTTCATAAATATGGGCTCTGAGGCTTATGATGATTAACTGACTAGCCTAAGACCACAGGTTATTCAGCAGGTGAAGTGCATTTCTAATCTATGTTTGCCTAATGCCAAAAGCCATACATTTTTCCATTGTGCCATGTGGATCTTTTAATGACTATATGCATATATTAGTATAACTATATTATTATAGAAAAGTATGGTATTAACAAGATGATCATCCTCCTATGTTCCCTATCCATAACTAGGGATAGTTTGATTATTATAATTAGACCACTTTATAACTACTAGTGCCCCCCTGGTTATAGTTATTTAAGTAGGAGAAATAGTATCTAGGAAAACTGCTGACTGCTTATTGCAAATTTAGTCCTACGATAAATGGTAACAAAGGTCACAAAAACGCACTTGTCTCTTACATTTGTCTTTCAAACATAAGAGATTTCCAAGTCTTTTGATGAGAATTGAAATTGCTAATTTTAAATATATTCTTTTTTTCTCCCTTTTAAATGAAGTTTTGGTAGTTTTGTGGAGAGAGGGGGCTGTGAACAGTCACACAGGGAGCCTCCCCAAACTGTTGCACATTGGAGTGCCATTTCTTGAATTAGTAACAGAGGCTTCCAACCTCTGCAGGAACATAGCAAACAGTGGTCCTCCAACTTGTTTAAACCACAAACATCAGAAGTACCTGGTGTGTTCCAAACAGGGACAGTCCCTCGCCCCAGAGAAATTCTCAGGGATGTGTGGGGGGGCTCAAGTACTAGCTGTTGAGAGCCACTAAGACTGTAGTGAGATGATGCTCAGAAGTATATTCCTCAGTGTGACAGAGCCCAGACTGTTCAATGACTCACAAGGGATTGCTACCTTCTAGTGAGTCACAAGTTATTTGCTACTAAGAATATTGAAATTTCATAAGTTTGTACATTATTTTTTTGTGTAAAAATGAATTGTATGCAAGGTTATCCTTTTAATTATGCTAGCTCTTGTTCACTGTTCACTTTCATCCCAATGCATTTTCAGATAAGGGAGTTGGTATTCCAGCAGTGCCCTGGGAAATGCATGTGGGCCACAACCAGGTCCCTCACCTCATCCCATGTCAACAGAGTGACCATGACAAGCATTGGGCAGTTAGAAATTAAAATGGTGTTTTAATTTTTTGGAAAAAAAAAAAAGACCCTTTGGATTTATTCCAAAATCTGCATTCACTCATGAGTGTATTGGGCAGTTAAAATTATAATAGAAAGGTGCTGTGGCAGAGAGAAGATTGGGAGCTCCCTGTGTGTTGATCTAATGAGATGTCCTAAGCCAAATTTAGATAACGGTTGGGAGACGGGGTTCTGTCACACAAGGACCGGATCCTGTAGTCACCTCTGAAGAGGAAATAGGGAAGTCGCAAACTATGGAATAGCTGAATTTGTAGGATACAAATGGAGATTCCATAGTTGCTTGTAGTACCCTTTTACATTTCTCCCTTTCCCTTTGAGTATGTCTCTATTAATCCCAGTGATGGTGGTAGTTTGGACCTGTGTGATAGGAATTTAAAAGGACTAAAATGGAACTTAAAAGGACTAAAAGGACCTATGTGATAGGAATTTAAAAGGACTAAAATCTCCTCTCTACAGCTTGTTATACTGACCACAGGTTTAGACGGTAAACGTTTTCTCTGAGTTTCCTTCATTTTCATTTACTTAGGTGTAAGAAATTCTGTGACCCAATCAAATTCCCAGGGCCTGGGCTGATGAGGTTGGCTGGTGGGAAGGAGATAGATGGTGGTGGCAGGAAGCCAGTCTGCAAAATGTACCACGAGGAAATAATTGCACATTCCTGAGACTTGAAATGGCAGACTTTACAAAAATCACACCAAAAAAATAGTTTTGCTTAAAAGGGATTTTATACCATTGAGTCTTCTATTGATTATTTTTTCAATAATGAAGCTAAAGCATTTTGTCTTCTTTTTTAAATAAAATGAACCAAAAAGAGAAGATATTATGAAATTCTAATTTCAAATAACTTAAAATTTTACTCTCTGAATTAACTTTGAATTATCAATGCTTCAGAGTATTTAGGTGGACAATTTAACAAACAAACCATATACCAATGTGAAACAGATGTACAATAAAATTATCTGATCTGATTTTTATATTTGGGAAGTTAAACACTAAAGAGAAGTGAGAAAAAGTAAGTTATGTAGTGAATTTGAAACACTGATAACTGGCCAAGTTTTGGCTTGATCATGTGAACTCTGAGGAATATTTTCATTTTCTTTTTCTTCTTGTTTTAAACTTCCTTTGCCTATGAATGTATTACCAGTCCTTGCATGACTACCACACAGCGGTTTTGTTAGGATGACATGATAAAATTTATATGAAAGTCCTGTAGACACATACATTCTAATCTAAAACACTTAAACATTTTGAATGTACTATTTTTAAGGCCAAAGAACACATTATAAAATCAAGCTTAAAACCATCTACTATGATTTATTGTTTTTGCTGTTGTAATTATAATTGTATGACACTGACTACATGAAAAAAATTTTTAATTATTATAGCTTTCCCTTTTTATTAGACCAGTCATAAATATATTATGGGCAAAAATAAAATTGCAAAATTTGCATCAGTAACTTTTCTATAGAATAAACATTTCTTACCAAAAAAGAAAAAAGTCTACATTTTAATTTTTCCACATTGATTATTTTATCTCATTGAATATATCTGAATTAGTGTTTGATTATATTATGTTACAGCAATGAACTGGGTGTTATATGTGAAGCCAGACTGCTTATATTCAAATCTTGCCCTTTTACTTAGTAGCTAAATGATCTTGGGCAAGTAACTTAGACTCTCTGGTACTCAATTTCCTTATGTGTAAAATGGGGATAATGATCATATCCATCTCTTAAAATAGTGTTGTTAAAATTAGCCTTTAGGGACTTCTCTGGTGGCACAGTGGATAAGAATCTGCCCACAAATGCAGGGGACACGGGTTGGATCCCTGGTCTGGGAGGATCCCACATGCTGCAGAGCAACTAAGTCTGTGCGCCACAACTACTAAGCCTGCGCTCTAGAGCCCACAAGCCACAATTACTGAGCCCGCATGCCACAACTACTGAAGCCCGTGTGCCTAGAGCCCATGCTCTGCAACAAGAGAAGCCACAGTAATGGGAAGCCTGAGCACCACGCGAAGAGTAGACCCTGTTCGAGCAACTAGAGAAAGCCCATGCACAGCAACAAAGACCCAACGCAGCCAAAAAATAAATAAAATAAATTAAAAAAAAATAAGGCTTTAATAAATATTACGTATCCTAACATAATATAATAAATATATGCTATGTAATTTGTATTTTGTTATAAAATATACTATATAATTATGTCATATATTATGCATTAACATATAATTACATATCTTTATTTTTTAATTTTATATTCATAATATATGTCTTTTCACAGGATATAGATTAGAGTTGGAAACATATTTTGCCAGCATAATTTAAATTTTGTTTTAAAATATGAACTAATTGCCATTTATTCATGTCCATAAAGACTTCTGGATATCACTGGTTATCTGTACTGCTTGTAATTTGATGTAATTGTCAGCTTAATTTGACATTACTGTCTGGTAAGTAGACACTGATGTATAAAGCCCATGATGGGTCAGTGAAGTGGAGTGTCTAAAAGCCTGCCAGACTATTAAGTTCTGTAAATCTTTCCTGCTTTCCCTCCTGGAATCAGAGTGAGGAGAAGGAGGTTTGCTGATTATTTTTTAAGGGAATCATGGATACAGGCTGACTGTGTAGCAAAGAATAAATTCCAGTTTGCCAAAAGCTGATCAGTTTGATTATAAGACAAAGAGAGTCAGGAGCAATTAATTGAAGAAGAGAAGAAATCCTACAAGGAAACTTCTCTCACTGTACTCCAGTGAGGAAAAAGAAAAATAATCTAAATTTATATCAGTGCATCCTTCACAGTGTCATCTACCAGTTTATAACCCTCACACAGTTATGCTTCAATTTTTGAATTTGTAAAATGAAGGGATAGACTAAATCACTTTCAAGATCAATCTTAAAGCTTAAAATATCATGACTCATTCTGAATGAACTACATACTTTGTTGATATATTTGAACACTTCCTTGAATTTATGTCAATTTACATTGAACTGACTTTGAAAAATACAGTTTCAAATTATTGATGTACTTCATAACTTTAGTAGTAATTGGGAAAGCTGCTACTTTTACTAGAGCTTTTATCAAATAGAACTACGTGTAAGTTCTAGCTTTGAAACAATCAGGCTACCTTGTAAATTCTGTATTTATTATAAACAGATACACCTTTCAGCTCATTATTTCAGCTTTAGCGTACAAGAGTTATGGAGAACTGGCCCTTAGCAGCTTTTGAATTTGTTGATTCTTAATGGAAATGAGAAAGCTTAATTTCTGGGCAGACTTCACTATTAATAGATGTATGGCTGTGGTTTAATGCCAAGTGGGGTCAGGATGCCTCTGAATGGCGCCCTGTCAGTCGTTGCTCCAGCCAATGTGGGCAATGAGGGCCATTTTCCTGTCTCAGTCCTACAAGGACTGATGAGATGGAATCTTTAGTCTGTCTCTGTGGCAAACTTTCTTGGCCAAAGCAAATGGAAAGCAGAGGCAATTATCCAAGTATCTGAGGTAAATGTGTGTTTTTCTGACCCAAATACTTGAAAAACTACCTCAACTATTCTCTTTGATTTGACTCTGATGATCTGGACACATCTTTCTGCCTGTATAAGTGAATCTCTTTTCTGGATGTCTTCACATATGCATGTGTGTGTGAGGCAGGTGGAGGTGGTAAGCTGTGTGTGTACTCGTGCATCTGTCTGGCTTTGTGTGCACACCACGTGCAACTTTTTAATCTGTTCTTCCTAATTTTATAGTGATTAAATTAATTAATTTAAAAGTCCTTTTGAATTAATTTAGGCATGCCATGCTTAAATAATAATTTTGAACATAAATCCACATTTGGTTATTAATAATAACTTGAATATAGGAATTCTTGAACACTGGGTAAATATTTATGCCAGATACTGCAGAAATCTAAATGCTGATTTAGCACCAAGAGTTCCACTAACTTTTAGCATGACGGCAGACTCACCGTCTTTTTGCTTTCACAAATAGCCAGGGTCCCTGAGTTAGCCATACAAATAGAATGCTAAATAATCCAACAGGTGGTAATTTAACCTTTTAAAATAAATGTCTTTGGCTTTATTTTTCCCACAATGTTTTAAAAACCCAACTACTATTTATTAGCATGTGCTGGACAATGGATGGGAAAACAAGAGGAGCAGAACTGCAGTCAGTAACTTTCACCATTTAGTAGCAGCAATTCTAGAACAGACTTGGTAATGGTTTGGGTACTATACCAAATTAACTATTGAAAGTTTTAGAGTATTAAACTATTAAAATTTTAAAGCACTAACTACAGAAGTTTTAGAAATTAACTATAGACTTTATTTATTCTTACAGTCTGGAAGAAGCCTAGGTTCCAAAATGATTATTATGAAATAGATGGGTAATACAAGACAAGTCTCTTTCTCTTGAAGTCTGAATTTTGTAGTATAAAGGGATGGAAATTTTCTAGATGACCTCCAGGATTAATTCTAGATTTAAAATTGTATATTCCAATTTTAACATAAATGCAGATATTTCATGTAGCTACTCTGAAGAAGTTGGAAGGAAAAAAGATGTAACTGGTGCATGATTTTCCAATAATAGGACCATTAGAACTCTTTTATCTGAGACAAAGAAAATGTTTACTTCATATTTTTTTAAGAAAGAGTACTAATTAATCTGGAACAACATCTCTACGTAAATGGTTCAAAATTGTTTGCCTGGATAGCGAAGAGAGGTGTGCTCTCGATATGAACTCTGCTAACATAGAACATCTGGGAGTAACAAATACTCAAGAGCATTTTCTGTAGAAAAGACCATTGGCCAACCATTATGATTGTTTAAAATACAGCAGTATTATTCAGACTAAAAAGTATATTGACAGCTTCCAGCAGGTTATTTATTTGGCTATATTACCTTAACTTAGCCAACATAGGATTTAAAAGTGGGTTAGTCATCAACCAAAATGACCTCCTTAAGAAAGAATCTGGTAACCATGTCATTAGGCCAAGTACTAAAAACTTCAGGGGATTGCATCAAATAAAGATGACATCTAACGTATCCATTTCCATTCTGCAACTGTATTTTGGCATTAGAAATACAGACATTTTGGCATTCATACATACACACATGCACACACACAATATTCTAATCTAAATGAAAATCTACATAAAACTATGAATATAAACTTTTAATATAAAAATATAAACAATACAAACTTAATTTGGGGATGCAATGATTTACAGTTTTGTATTATCCACTGGACCTTTAGTTACACTTTTTCCTAAATGTTTCCAAATTTCACATAGCACAGGTTAGTGGTGAGAATCAGACTAAAGTCTTTTTCTTTTGTTTGTTTTTAAATCTCAGCCTTGTATTAAGAAATTTTGTTTAATATGGTATATAAGATGTAAAAGAGGGGGCAGATGTGAAAAGTATAATCATGATTGCATTTTCTGTTTTGGCAATTTTAGTGACAAACATTATGTTCAGCCAGGTGTCAGGAAGGTCCTCCTAACGGTCGGTAGCATTGCCAAGGATATTTATAATACAGCAGAAATGCCGTGGAAAGTAGTAAAAAACAGATGTCAAAGCCTCATTTCTTGCTTTTGTGGCCTAATTTTATGGTCCATTTTTAAATGTTGTCCAAAAGTGCACTCATAAAAGAGAATTTAGATTTGGCAAGCTACATAAATGTTCCCACAAGTGCTGTCAGATAAATCCTGAAACACCTTTCCTTCTAAATGACACTTTTTTTTTTAACTGAAAAGCATAAGTCCTCCAGAAACATCTTTTGCTAAAAACATTCATACAGGGCAGTTGATGTGCATCAAAACTTACTTGATGAAACAACCTGAAATACACTTTTGTGGGACCTATTTAGTACAACTTTTATTACAATAACAACAACAAAAAGGAAATTTGTATCGATCCTCTTGATTTGGATTTTTATATAAGAAGCCTAAAACCATTTGAAGTCTAATAGCTGGTTCTTTTTTTTTAACTAAAAATAGTTTTAAACTGTAAAGGTCTTCTAGATATTAAGCAATTTGTAGCTGTTTGAGTTCTAAATCCCTTTGGCTATATTATATGCACCTCTGTTTTAAAGTTTTATTCTGAAATTACCTCTTTCACTAATACAATAATAATTTAAATTGATGTCAATATGTGCTCTGATAGAAAAAAAAATAGTAAAATCTTTTATAAATTACTTGAAATGCCATATTACCAAGAAATGGCATTACAATCTCTTGTAAAGTTATCTTCATTTTTATATCAGTGCTCTAGCTGGGAAATATTTCATCATATTTTGGTTTTGTTTTTTTATTTACTTACTGTTGATACATAGATTGAGTGGTTCTTGATTAACTTTAGAGTTTTTGAAGCTATCTTATTTGGTGTGACTTAGGGCTTAAGTGTAGCTGTGCTAAAATGATATGAGGGTAAGGGAAAAAAGAGTTAACTCTTTTTCTCACCACCTGGACTGCCTTCCTGCGTTTCCATGCCACTCCTGTCCTTACATCAGAGCTCCCTTCCCTGACTTCTAGCCAAATATTCATAACAGTTTTTCAATTGTCTGTTGATTCAATTCTATTTGGTTTGAACAGGACGGATTGGAGGAAAAGGGGGCCTTACCATCTTTTTGAAATACATTTCTAATGTAATTTACCCATTCCATAAACAAAATAATAGGACTTTCAAACTATTTTCCAAGAATTCCCTAGAACAAAAATTTCCAAAAACCATTTAAAGACCACTTCATCACAAGCATCATGGGGCATTATTAAAAATACAGATTTGCCAGCCCAGGCCAGGTTTAAACACTTGGTCACTCTGGAATGCTGTAATTTGATGCCCTCCGTAATGACATTCTTTAAAAATATATCCAGTATTTATTTAAAGGGGAGACAGAAATGCATAGGGAAAAAGGAGTGAAGGAGGGTTCTGGGGAAAGAAGTAGAACACACACTCTCTTCTACTGCCTTCAGTAATTCAACCCTCGTTCCAAAGCTGCAACCCCACTAGGTCCTTCCCAGGCCTGGATCCACTTCCTCAGAAGGCAGTTTGGTGGCCACCACTTGTTCAAACATTACCTCTGGGTGTGCCATACTCTTTGCCTTCTAGTAATATTATACTATTTTTGAAAAAAGAGCCCATATGTACATATTTTCTTTATATTTTCAGTGTATTTTATGTCCAGTGATTTTTTTCTTAAACTTTTTTTTGGAGATAATTATAGATTCACATGCAACTGTGAAAATTAATACAGGAAGGTCCTGCATATCCTTCACTTATTTACTCACCATAACTTTCTGTATAACTAAATACAATAACAGAACCAAAAAATTGACATTGACATAATCCATCAACCTTATAGTACAGATTTTGCTAGTTTTACATTCATTCATTTGTGTGTTTATGTGTTTGTTTAGTTCTAAGAAACTTTTAGTTTTATCACATGTGTAGACTTCTGGGACCATGACCACAGTTAAAATACAGAACAATTTCATCATGAGGATCCCCTGTTGTACACTTTCATGGTTATAGCTACTCCCCTTCCTCTAGCCTCCCTAAGCCACCATTAATCTACTCTCCATCTCTATAATTTTGTCATTTCAAGAATGCTAAATAAATGGAATCCTACAGTATGTAACCTTTTGAGGTTGGCTTTCTTTCACTCAACATTAATTCCCTTGAGATATATCCAAATTGCACACATCAATAGATCATTCTTCTTATTGCTAAGTAATAGTCCATGGTACTAATATACCACAGTTTGTTTAACCACTCATCTGTTTAAGGGCATTTGTTTCCAGTGTTGGGCTATCATGAATAAAACAACTATGAACATTTGTGTATATATATTTTATGTGGACATAAGTTTTAATGTCTTTGAGATAAATGTCCAAGAGTGCAACTACTGGGTCCTGTAGTAAGCACATGTTTAGAAACAGCCATACTCTTTTCCAGGGTGGCTGAACAATTCTACATTTTCACCAGCAATGTGTGAGTGAGTGACTCTGTTGTTTTGCATCACTATTTCTTTTTTATTTTAGCCATTTTTATAGGTATGTAGTGATATATGACTGTGGCTTTAAATGTGCATTTGCCTAATGGTTAATGACATTGAACGTATTTTATGTGTTTATCTACCATTTGTGTATCATCTTCGATGAAATGTCTGTTCACATCTTTTATCTTTTTTCATATTAGGTTATTTTAATTTTGAGTTTTGAGAGTTATTTATATGTTTTACATACAAACCTTTCTTGGATATATGGTTTGAAAATATTTTCTCCCAGTCTGTTGCTTGTCTTTTCATCATCTTCACAGGGACTTTCACAAAGCAAAAGTTTTTAATTTTGATAAAGTTCAGTTTATCATTTTTTCATTTTATGCATTATGCTTTTGGTGTCAAGTCTAAGAACTCTTCATCTAGCCCTAAGAGCTGAAGATTTTCACCTATACTTTTTTTTTCTAAAAGTTTCATAGTTTAAAATTTACAAATAAGCCCATGATCCATTTCAAGTTAATTATGTATAAGGTCTGAGGTTTAGATCAAGGTCCTTTTTTTTTTGAACTATGAATCCTCATTTGTTCTAGCACCATTTATTGCAAAGTCTAATCTTCCTCCACTGAATTAATTTTCATTTTTGTTAAAAATCAGTTGAGCATATGTGTATGGGTCAATTTCTGTGTCCAGTGTTGATGCACCATGGTTCACCAGGACAATCTTTAAGCTAGCTTTGCTAAACCCATCGCAGAGCTATTAATTTAGAAACTTCCGAGAGGCTTAGAATTGTGTATTTAAAATTAATTGTAGTAGTAAATCTGATGTACAGCCAAGTCTGGCACCTGCACCCAGAGGTTACACAAAGATTTTTCATGAATCTTTGCTGAAAAGGTTGGTGGAGAGGAAGTAGGGGATAGCAGGTCACCCTGTTTAATTAAATTAAATATATTGAGAAATATTTAACATTTAGGTAAAGCTGTATAAAATAAGAAATGACCACCTAAAAACTCACCATTCAGGTTAAGAAATAAAACATTACTTATTCAGATGTAGCCTTTTGTGGGTCCCCTCCCTCCTTAACCACACTCACCTCCTCTCCTATCTCCAACCCAGGGATAACCACTCCCCTATATTTCGTGATTATCATTTTCATGCATTCTCTATATTTGACCATATAAAATATGCACACATATACATACATACATACATACATACATATATATGTCAGATTTGTTGTTTTAATAGAAACTTGAAGTAAAAGCAACTATCAACTTGATCAGTGTGCAACTTATTCTTGCCAGTTCTTAAACCCAGACCACAGCATATTCTGAAGTCTAGTTTAGCTCTGTTTGCTTAGATTTGGATATGTTTACTGTTTTCTTTGTTCATCATGCTATTTGATGTCTCAGAACTTTACTCTGGCATTATTTTCCTTCTTCCTGAAATTTACCCATTAAATATTCCTTTAGACATAAGAGTCTCTTGGGAAATAAACTCAGTTTCTGTTGGTCTAAATATAACTATTTTTCCTCATTATGAAATGATAACTTGTCTGTATATATACTTCTTGGTGGAGAGTTATTTTTCTTTCAGCACATTCCATGGTTGTATTAGTTATCTACTGCTGCATAACAAATTACCCCAGGCCTGAGTGGCTTAAAACAATAGTAAACAGTTCTCTCTCTTTTTTTTTTAACATCTTTATTGGAGTATAGTTGCTTTACAATTGTATGTTAGTTTCTGCTTTATAACAAAGTGAATCAGCTATACATATAAACAGTTATCTCTTACAGTGTCTGTGGATTAAGAATTCTTGAGTGGCTTAGCTGAATAATTCTTGATCAGGGTCTGCCATGAAATTTATAATCAAACTGTTGGCCAAGGCTACAGTCATCTGAAAGCTTGACTGGAAGATCTTCTCTCTAGATGATTCACTCAAATGACTGGGAAGTTGGTATTGGTTATTAATAGGAGGTCTCATTTCCTCTTCCTGTGGGCTTCTCTACAAGATTGCTGAAATATCCTCATGACATGGTAGCTGGCTTCCTCCAAAATGAGAATTCCAAAAACCAAGGCAGAAGCAGCAATGTGACTTATGACAATGTTCAGCACTGTCACTTCTGCTGGCACATACACCAACCCTAAGTGTTAGAGGGATTACACAGGGGTTGGTTTATCAGAAAGCAAGGATCACTGAGGGTCACCTTGAAGTCTGGATCCCCCAATTACCTTGTGACTTTTATTACTGCTGCTGAGTAGTTGGCCATCAGAATGCAGCTATGCAGAAATGTATTTGACTATTTGAATTGCAAATTTCTCTTGATATAAAATGAATACCTTTTATATTATTAGAAATAACGTTTGGAGAATGATTACAACTTTCAGACTTTTATCAGTGTTAAGCAATACTTTTTATCTACCTGTATAGTTTTTTCAACATCCTGCTATAGTGCAGGGACTTAAAATGCTATATCATATTTCTACTAAGTGCACTTGCCAGATTGCTTTGCTTTAAGTTATATTTCCTATGACTAAAGGGCTTTAGAAAAAAAAAACAACTTTATATTTTCGCATAATACCTGCTATACCTTTTTTATATTGGTTTTTCTGTAAAAAAATACAGAGTATGTTGATTATTAATTACCTAAGTGTGAATGGATAAGATTATTAATATTCTTTGACTACATCTGTAAAACTTCGTCTTCCCTGTGAATACTGGGAGTTTGCTGCAATGTAATTATATGAAGACACTGATGCACAGGCATTGTAACATAACCCCTATTGTAACACTAGTGATAATCTTTTAATATGCAAATAATTTCAATTAAATACAAGCATAGAGTATTGCTGGAAGTGACTTAACAGCTAGTGGTCTGACTAGAAAGAACAGTGAATAGTCCCTCTCCCTGATAACTCTCACAGACAGTAGATGTCCCAGATAACAAAATATTCCTAATGGAAATACTGAACCTAAATGAACTTCCTTTAATTTAGCATTTCGTAGCCTTGGAGTTTTATTAATTTTCAATTAATCCAGAATGGGTATTAAGACAAACCATGAATATCATCTCATTTACTAATTGTTTATCTGATTGTGCAAAAGATGACTGAAAAAAAAGTGCAATAAATAATGGTCAATAAATATTTCTAGTAGGTAAAATTGTGAAAAAAAACAAAATTTAACATGTCACTGAGACAGAGGGAAAAAGAGAACAATGAAACTATGAGATCGAATTCTGCAACTCACTAAATATTAATAAAAATGCATATGTGAATTTCACAACTTAGTAGAGAAGGTAACTCATATGTACAGATTGCTATAAAACACATTAGAGAAAGTAGTAATTGTTATGAGAGTTTAGAAGAGAGGGCTCATATTTGAGACCTCATAAAAATGACTCATGAGTTTGTTACTTCTTGAGCCAAGTCTTCAAGGATGGATAAGATTTGGGCAACAATCAATGAAAACAGCATTTAGAAGGAATGCTGTGAACCAAGGAACAGAGGTAGAAATCCTAGGGTATTTCTATGGACTAGTTGGTCAGGAAGAATGGTGAGAGATTAAAGCTAAACAGGCCAAGGTCACCACACCTCATGGAACTTCTTGGGCACTTAGCTAAAAGGAATGGTCTTCATTCTGTAGGCAGGGAGTAAAGAGCCGATGAATGATTTTAAATAAAGTAAGGCATATTCTGAGCTGGCCTCACAGCTATATAGCAGAGGCCAGTAGCAAAGGCATTGTATTTTCAATAAGCATGTATCCAAGCACATTCTCAATCATTTATAAGAACAAAAACACTAGTCTGAAAATCAGTAACAAATAGAAACATGATACATGTACAAATCATTTTTTATTCTAAGATGATACTGGTAAATGTATAACACTTGAGGTTATAATAAGCAGCACCAGTGTATTTTTTCCATAAAAAATAAAAAAGGAAACAAAACTCTATTCAACACATGAAAAGTATTAGCAGGAACTGAGAATTTCTGGTAAGTACTAAGTTTAAAAGCACAAACATTTAGTAGGAGGTATGTGGTGTAAGTTGCTAAAAAATATGTAGTTAGTAAAACAAACAAAATCAGTTCTGTTTACTACTTGGCTGGCATAAATCAGTCTTAGGCATGGGTGAAGAACTGTTCTCAAGGATCAAGACTCTAAATATATAAGAATTCGTACCAGAGTTACCAGAAGATTATACATATTTATGTAAGTCATATAGCTTTGGTTTTGTGATTCCAAAATGTTGAAACTCTTACCTCGCACAACAAGGTCAGCTGAGGCTGAAGAATTGTCCACAATTGTCTGAGCGGTGCACGTGTACCTCCCAGCGTGTTTTAGCTGGGCATTTCGGATGAGCAGTTCCCCATTGGAATCCAGCTGTCGGCAAAAACAGCAGTCATTCAAATCAGTACATTTTTTTCACAAATTAAATGGTATTTAGGATATGAGAGGTACATTTTCCCCTAACAAAATGAACACCTGTTCGAGATGTGCTAACTGTCTGTGTGTTCTTAGGTTACTTAAACTCTAGGCTTTGGTATCTCAAGTGAAAAATAGAGTGAATTACCTAAGGTCCTTTTTAGCTTTAATGTCTTTAGTATTCTATTATTTATATAATCAGAGGGCATTTTGAGAGAAAACACAGGATGAAACTATTTCATTGATGTCTTTTAAAAAGAAATGTGAAGGTCCAAAAATCTTGATGCTCCATGTCAATGAAGATACATAAATGCTGTATGGCTAGGGAGAATTATTAATTTGGTTATATAAAACCAATCTAAACAACTAATTTCAAGACGTGCCACAGTTCATTTTACAAAGATACTAAAAGTGTGCAGAAACTGTCAAAATGGACAATTCTACTAACATGTTCTGTTTTGGCCAAATATAACCTCCTTGTGGGCAAGGATTTTTGTCTTGTTCACTGCTCTATTCCCAGTGCTTAGAATAGTGTTTAACATATGTTTTTTTTAAGGAGGCTTGAGGGAATTTTGCTTATGAATGATAAGGCACCATCCCAATGCAATTTCTAAAAATAGCTAATATTTATAGAATGCCTTCTCTATACAGACCCTGGGATTCTCTTCTGAAAACAGTCCTATGAGATAGGTCCTATTTTGTCCATTTTACTAAAGATAAAAGTGAGACTTAGAGTAGCCAAGTAATTTAACTATGGTTACTCGGTTTGCTTGGTTGGAGGAGCATAACATAGTCCATGTTCATTATCACCAAAATACTCTCTTAAGAGAAAAATCTGGAAAACTCGATTTTTAAATAGACATTTGGTTTCCCTGAGACACAAAAATATTGATTTACTATTGCAATTATAGATATCCAGATAGATTAAAGGATGAAAAACTAATGATTAGGTTAATATTTCACATAATAGATGAAGGTATTGTTTCTGTTATATGACAGACCTGCAAATTTTAACTATTTAATGACTATATGTGGAATAAATGCTCTGCTTCACCATTGGTTCTACTGGTGGCCACTTCACATATTAAATTCCCTGCTGGTCTTGGAAAGTATTTGGGTTGCAATCCTTGCTTGATTAAAAGATTAATTAAAAATAATAGCTAGTTATCATCTGAGCAGATTGATTCAATTTGTTGTAATAGAATACTACTATCTCCATATAAAGAACTGGTCAGTGGCCACACACCTTGTTCCTTGGTTTTAGTAATTAAAATCTCTGAAAAATGAAACTAGAGGTCATACAATTTAATGTTAATTGGAGTCTTCCTGTCCCTTGAGGTCTAAGATTGGGTAAAAATCCAGTTTCCAAGATTTCTTCAAATTCCTAAGGTAGGGGAATTCTTTCCTTCTGTTCTCTTGACCAAGGAGCTCCAGACCAACCTTTTCTCTATTTTGCCATGAAACCTACTAGCACAAAGTATTCCCTAGTAAAATAGGTGTACTAAAGAGTTAAAGGTCATGGAATTGGTTGTATCCCACAAAGTAGGGCAATTATCATCCACTGTATATTTCTATTTTTAAAAGTCCTGTTGGTCATACTTTTACTAAGGATTTCTCAGTGACCTTCACCTCTCTCTGTTCCCTATCATCTTGTTGGCATTCACTCCCACTCCCATATCTTACCTCTCTCTGCTCTTCTCTTCTTTCCCTTGGAAACAAACAACTATTCTTCTTTCCTCATGTTAAGCTGCTTAATTATTGGATGGTTGCTTGGATTCTGACAATAATTCTTCCTCAAACCCTTACTTTCTGTTTTTAGCTTTTGGCGTTTCTTTACCTCTTACCCCTCAGTCCATTTTAATCTGGTTTCCAACTCTTCAACTCATTTTACTTGACTTCTAATAGCATTTGATCTTTCTTCCCCAAACACCCAACTTTTCTAGTCATCTGTGACAGCACATTTTCCAGAAAGTTTGAGAAAATTCTTAACCTCTCATCTTCTTCAACTTCCTTATAATTCCATAATAAATTATTGAATTTGTCCCTTCCTTTTCTTCAACACTTCCTCTGTCCTTGTCCAAGCTACCAACATCTCTCACTGAACTACTATGTCTTATTTGGTCATGACCCTCACCCCTGTCCCATCTATTCTTTTCTCTACTTAGCACTCAGGGTGACCTTTAAAAAATGCAAATTATGATCAAATCATCCCTTTCTATAAAAACAAACTAAAACCTTTAAAAATGTTCCACTTCTTGGAATAAAAGCTGTAAGTGTTATGATAGTCAACTTGGCTCCATTCTCTAAATTCTGTCCAATATTCCAGCTTAACTAGTGCCACCATTGCACTTACACTCTGCTCTCCAGAAGAACATTCCCTTTTTAAGACCTTAAATGTATCTTGTTATCTCCTATCTCTGGTTCTCCAAGGTGTTTCCTTTCCTGGAATTTGATCTCTTCATACCCCAACATCTTACCACCTTCATCTAAATAACATTTACCCTCCCCCACCAATATCAGTTCAAATCATTTCCTTAAGCAAGTCTTTCTGTTTTCTGTTGTTACATTTTGCCATAGCACATTTTACTTAATGGGATATTATATATATCATTTACAATAAAATATTTTTGCAATTATATGATTAAAGTTGGTTTCCCTGAAGGACTGTAAGTTTTATGAGAGGAGGAAACATACCTGATTTCTTCAGCATTGTATCCCTGTGTTACATGTGTACAGCTGTATGTGCTGTAACCCTAAGACCAGCACAATCCCAGGGATATAACAACACCAAATATACATTGTTTGAGTGAATTTTTCAGCATGCTTATTAAGACTTCTGGCATCTGCTCTTAAGATAATACATGTTTACTTCTTTTCAGGTACAAGCAGAGTTAGGATAGCAAGTTCATATAGCCCATCACAATGGCAGAATTTTGTAAGCACATAATGAGACATTTTGATGTCAGGATGAAGTACACACTCTTGTTACCTCTTTTCCCACTTCCTGTGCCCCAGAAACTTACATTTTACCATGTGTTCTCTTTCCTGCAGACCTTTGTACATATCACTTGCATTGCCTGGTTTCTCCCATCTCCCACTTCTATCACTTGGCTAACTTCAAATCGTGGTTTAGATGCCCCTTTCTTCTCTAGAATCCAAAGTCCTGGTTAGGGGATTGCCCCTTGCATATTTTCATTTTAACTATCCCTTTCTATTCTAATTATTTAGTTGTTCATTTCTTCTACTAGACTGTAATTCTTTGAGGAATGGACTAGGTCTTATTTATTATTACACACAAATTATGTATTGTGATATCTGACATACAGGAGGAATTCAACAAATAAATATTGCATAAATGAATTAAAATACCTATTATCTAAAATGTTTTTTGTTAAATTCTTTTAGTAATTTCATATGATTTTTCAGGTAAGATAATGATAATATTATAAGATAAAATAGCTGAATTGAGAACAACTATTGCTATCCATATACCTGAGATCAGCTATCAATTAATAATATATTTCAAATTATTTGTAAACAATTTCATGAGTAAATATAAACGTTTTAGGAATAATGTGTAAATTTATAGAGAAAAGAATGCAGTTGACATATAAGAAAATGGACACCTCTAAGTCTTTCAACCACCCATATTTGTTGTAAAGAATTAGGCCTTTACAAATTCAAAATTTGTAATACAAATCACAAATTTACAGAGAGATCTGCCCTTTCTGTCAGCTTCTGGAAGGTAACCTGTAGTATTCTTTCTTTGCCTGGGCATCTTGGGTCATACTGAATAGTTCTAACCATGTGATTTAGGGTGGAAATTAGCCACATCTGTATAGTTTTAGAGTAGGGGCTGACCATGCCAAAAAGACTAACATTGTGGCTTAGGGTAGGGGCTTTGGGTCATGTGTTATCAATCAACCTAGATATTGAGATTAACCATTTGGGCAATCAATCAGTCAATCAATGCCTACATGATTAAGTCCTGGTTAAATCTCTAGATATCAAAGCTCAGGAAAGCATCCCTGGTTGGCAATACTCTGTGCCTACTGCCACAGACCATAGCTGGTAGAGTAATGCATCCTGACTCCATGGGGAGAGAACAATGGAAGCTCTGTGTTTGGTACATCTCCTGGACTCTGCCTCATGCATTTCTTCCCTTCGTTGATTTTAATCTGCATGCTATTTGGGTAATAAATTGTAACCATGAGCATAATAGCTTTCAGGGAATTCTGTGAGTTCCCTCTAGCACAAGGAAACTGAGGCTGGTTTTTGCAACTCCTGGAACTTGCAGTTGGTTTCAGAACTGAAGATTGTCTTGAGGACTCTGCCTGACTTTGTAGTTGGCCAATTCTACATATCATACTAAATAGAATTCACCTAAGGGGGGAGGGGTAAAGAAATATTATTTTATTACCTATAGCTATCTTTTTAAAAATATTTAAAGTAAGAAGAGAGTAAAGTTGTGTATATGGGGAAGGTAATAATAAAAGAGTTTTTCTTGAGCCATTGTAGGTGCTAACTGACATATTTCTGAGACAATTTCTAGTGAGGAAAAATAAAATAATATAAAATAATTACCGTAAAATAAAATAATTTAAACATTATATATTAACAAAACAGACGGTTTTAATGTGCTTTAACATCCTTAAAGTTCAATGCATCATAGTACTGAACTTTGACATTAAATATTCATTAATGGAAAGATATTAAAAAATATTTTTAAACTATCATGACACAAGATAATAGCTATATTTGAGAAAGAATAATGTTTGCATAAAATTAAAAGCACTTAGCTCTATTGCATGCTTTTATTATGTTAACTGACTACTTGGGTTGCTTCATGTATCCAAATGAAAGATAATCCTGTTGCTAAACTTCCACTATTTCAATGAACCATGGGATTAGATTGAAATTTAAAAAATAAAATACTTCAGAAATTAAAATTAAAAAAAAACTCAACCTTATAATAAAAAAATGAAAGCAGGAAAATAATATAAAAATAATTTGTGACACCATAATTACCCTTTGTAAAATATTTGAATGCTGTACACCTAATAATCTTCTTTAATGAAATTGTTATAAATTTCCCCAAAATCTCAGTTTGAAACACAGTGCTGTTTTCATATTCACTTATTTAATCCTGAGAGGAATAATGTTGTTATGCTTTTCATACTTTTCACATGTAATGAAAAACACAAACTAATTTGTCTCAAAATATCATATTAAAGTTATACTTACTGAATCTTCAGAATAAACTCCTTAAAAACTTTTAATTAAACTATTCTAAAAGTTTAATGCTAAACTCATTTTAAAAGTTAGGCTTGTTTTAAACATTAGGACTTAGGTAGGTAATGATAGGCCGATTTGCATAAAGCAGTAATAAGCGACTTTAACATTTATTCTCATTCGATCTATATTTGGTGAAGGTGTGGCACTCAAACACCTCAAAAGGAAAATAAAGAAAAAATATGTAATATCATTTCCAATTGAGTTGTGTATGTATAAAAGCTTTGCTGACGTTTTTATAAATGGCACTAGCACTTTCCATACCTCAGGAGAAGTTGAGGTTCTCAGTGGTCGACAGAACGCTTACAAAGCAAGTAAAGATCATGGCTCTCAGCACATTCTAGCCACAAATTAGATACGAATGCTCTCTCTATTTTCACTAAAAACCACAGCTTGGCTGAATTACAAAATGCTTCCCTTCATATGAGGAGAGTTAAATCACATACTGGAAATTGTGATAGCACAGCTCAGGGATGTTCCAAAGTGTATATGTGGTTTACCACTTAGAAACGTCCCAAGTTTAAATCAAAAGACTTCCAAAATATAAATGCCTATTCCTTCCTTTCCACTCCCCCATGAACTAACTTTGAAAAATCAGTCCTGCAGTATAAATGAGTCTGAATTACTAAGTTGTATTAACAAATTCGGTTAATCATAATGAACAAAGAAATATGCCATAAAGTATATACAAGGTCTAGATAAAGCTTAGAGGTCATAATGGCTCTATAAAAACATCTCTTTTGTTCCATTGAAGTTCAGAATGAAGAGACAAATATGGAATACTGGAGGAAAGCATAACCTTTAAAGAGAATACTCTAGAAACCTGTAAGCAAAAATTATTAAATATGTATGATACATGCTATATCCATGAAAAATAAACATTTTTCTTTTTTACTTTTGGCTTCCTAGGTTAAAGAAGGAATAACTGTAGCAAACTCATCAGATGCAACTGCAAACTTTAACACCACCATCACCAACACACGAGCAAAAAAAAAAAAAAAAAATAAGTAAGGGTTTTATAGGTGCCAGGGGCTATTATAAATACTTTACATGTGCAAATTCACTTATAACAACAACCCTGGGAAAGGGGTACTATTCTTAACTGTATTTTAGAGATGAGGACACAATAATACTGTAACTACAACCACCACTACTGCTACCACTGTTGCCGTTAATAGGATACTACTACTGCTGCTATTAATATCAATATTAAGATTTCTACTACAACTTCTGCTATTGTTTCTGCCATTGCTGTAGCTACTATGAACTCCTACTAATACCTGATCTAGCTTATTAAATGCCCTTAAGATGCCTTGCAATGGGCTAGCTACTTTACATATATGTTTCCTATTTAATTTTTATAAGACTCAGAGAGATATGTTTAATCTTCCCATTTTACAGATAAGGAATTTTAGATTTTAAGTTAAGCTACTGGTAGAAGGCTCAATAGTTAACCTGTTTTCTCCAAGTTAAGCTGTTGCCAACGTAGTGCTTCATGGATCAAACAATTGAACTTAGATTCATAGTTTGGTAGGTAAAAGTGGATATTTTCTCATAACAGGAAAAATACAATATGTTATATTTTCTTTCTTTCTTTCTTTCTTTAATTTTTAACCTATTTAAATGCTCAAACATAAGAAAATAGAAAGAATAGTACAATGGCCACCCATATACTAACCAGTTATATTCAACAGTTGTAAACTTCTTGCCATATTCACTTTATCTAATTATCTAGCTGTCTATCTATTGTTGAACCCTTAAAAAACAAATTACTGATACCATCGTAATTCATTCATCAAAATATTAAATTGAATCTCCAAAACGGTAAAAACATTCTCTTAAATAATCACAGAACCATTTTCACACACAACATAATTAACATTAATTTCCTAATATGATCTAATATTCAAGTTAGTGTTATTTTAAATAATGCATAAGCATTAAGTTTGCCTGAATGTAAAATTTTTAAAAAACATAACTTACAAAATCTTATGAAAATGAGTATTATCATTACAAATATACATACTTAAATATATTAGGGAAATAGTTTAGGATAATTACTGAGAGGTCACCCCGTACTTACTCGATCAATGGAGATGTTGAATATCCCTGAATTTGGCTATTTTGATGGCTGAAGAGTTCAATTTTGATCAATCAGACCATTTTAAATTGAAACTCATAAGGAAGGAAATTTTCTTTTCGATGTCTACTAAGCATTTTAAATGATGGACAAAACCATCAAAGCCTTGGGTTTAGAACCCATATTTTTGAGTTGAAAGAAAACTTGAACACTGTTTAATTTATATGGTTTTTAAATTGGTTTCCATTAGCCTTAGGGTTCTGAAGACCTTCATGGATCACTTGGTAGAAAGAAGGGATCAGAATGGGATGTGTTTTGGGATAGGAAGATGTGAGATGCCCTATAGTTAAGGCTTTGGTCTCCTACACATGCTCACAAACATGGGTACAATTTTTTCAGTCAGACCAACTTTACCTTCATCTTTGATATTTATTGGGGTTCTAATTTAAATTTTCTTTGCAAAAAGAATTCTGCTGCTAAAAACCTTCTGTTGCTGTTTTTCAAAACTTCTGGTGTGGCCCAACTTCCTCATATGACAGATGAGAAGCCTGAGGCACAGATTGGCTGTTTTGCCCAAGATCATATAACTTGTCAAGGGCAAAACAACAACAAAATTCCAGATCTTTAGATAATGTTCTGTTTTAAAAACTAGTTTTTTTTAAAAATTAGTTTTTTGGGAATATGAGAGCTAATGACAAAATAGTATATTTCTAGTGTGATATAGTAAATAAAACATCAAAATTGACAATGTAAAATTATAAAATAAAATTCCTAGGACACCAGAAGTTTATATGTTTATTTCCCCTTCTTTTTATTTTATATACACACTGTATTTTGCAAGCATAAAGAGCCAGAATAATTATTCCAGTGATGATTAAGTATGCAAGGAGTTCTATGTAAAACAAATGGGACTTTAATTTTGAATGAATTTTTAGAAATTTCTCTAAACCAGTACATTTCTGAAGAAAAAAGACTTGCTGCTATATGTGCTTAATTCCAAATATTTAACCTTATCTTTGACAAATGCTTCCTAAAGTCTAGACTCTGGGAGTCTCTGTTAGAGAATAACTTTAGCTGGCATGATCTCTGCCCTGGAAGTGTGATGATCTAGAAAATAGCAAAATAAAATAGAATAGTTAGGTGTAAGTCAAGTTTTATTAGGGTAATGGAAGGGAGGTAGAGAAAGTTCAGACAGAATGAGGGATGATAGAATTCTTTCTTTTCCAGTTAATTACTCTTAGTAGAGAAACAATTTGGGTACAGGTAGCCTGCCTTTGTGGGTTTTGTGTGGACCACAGAACTATGTCAGGGGACATTTCACATATTTCTTTCTTTCTCCCAAAATTTAGAGTCTTGAATTCGTGAAACTCATGCAATCTATCCTCTACTTCTGATACTATTTTGAAAAATGCTTTATCTATCCTCTTATAATTTCCTTTTTTGTCTTCAGCACTCTCATTTGCTCAGAATAATATAACTTCTCTTTGTTTCCAACATACTATGCTTAAAACTTTTCAGTCCCTTTTTTCTTAAGTCTTTTTAAAAAAAATCTCCCTTGAGAACAGCATTTCTCAATCTTGACCCTATGGATAATTTGGACCAGTTAATTCTCTGTTGTGGAGGACTGTTCTCAGCATTATGGGATATTTAGCAGCACCCGTGCTAGACAGGTGCCCGTAATACACCACTTGTCTGCAGTTGTAATAAACAAAAATGTCTCCAAATTTCCCTAGGGAGAAAAATTGTTCCTGGTTTAGAACAACCATTTTAGGGCTTACATCATCTCACTGTGCCCTCTTGGTTTTCCACTGTTTCTTCAGCTCTAATTTGATTCTTGTCTTAGTCTGGATTATGGCCTAACACTCCTTTTCTGCTGTAACCTGTTGCCCCATAACTCTGGACAATCTTTACCTTCTTGTTCAATAATGACAGAGAGCCAATGAAATTGAAAGAACAAAAAAAAAATGACTTCTGTTTATTACTGCTTCTCTTTCTCTCTTTTTGCATGCACAGAAGCAAAACATCTGTTCAAATTCTGTTCTTCTAGTATGAGATACATGTTTCAGATTTAAACACATTTTTGTGACATGTTCAGTAGAATTAATATTTTCTTTCAGGCTTAGGGTAAGAAATCTGTTTACTTTGGTTTTGAATGCTGTCTATACAGTCAGAAAAAATGCATGTCCACACACCTGCAAACACACACACATAACCTATCTCTCTAAAGGAGATCACTAAGAACTGCCTAGAGTTTTATAGTTAGGCAATCTGAAACTCTGTAGACTCGACTTACAATGTGATGCAAAGGTTTCTAATCGTGTAGGAAGAATAAAGTAATGTGGATAACTTTGAACGTAAAAAGTTCATTAAACAAGATTATAGAATAAGTTAGGAGTTGAACTGCTGTTCAGCTGCTGTCTTATAGTGTTTCAAATAATGAGAGGGAGGTTATTTAAATAGATATAGACATGAGTACCAGTCAATGGATTAGAAACAAGTGGTGAAGACCACAGGGTCTACAATCAAACCACCTTGGTTTCAAATCCTCTCTCTGCCACCAGTAAGTTATATGACTTTAGAAAAGTTACTTAACGTTTCAAATCTTGTTTCCCCACCTCAGAAATTGAGAAAAAAATCACAGTAATATGTGCTCCGTAGAGGACTGCTATGAAGATCACCTGAGAAATACATGAAAAGCATTTAATCCAATGCTGGCTAAACAGCAAGCACCAGTAAAATGTTGACTATTATTACCTCTCCATTGCCCTCAGCAAGGAAATACCTAGAATCTTTTGTCTCAAAGTAGGCATCCAGTAGAGCAAGCAGTGCAAAATATAAATCATGAAAAATGAGATCTATAACCAGAAAAAAACTATCTGGCAAAAGCTTCTGGAATTTTCGATGTAGAATGATTGCTCTATTATAAAAAGTATTAGTAATAACCTGACAGATCTTGTGCCAAGAACTTTATAGGCATTCTCTCATTGAATTCTCACAAAAATATTATGAAGTAACCAGTATTGCAAACCCAATGAAGTAACCTGAATGAAATAAGTGAATTACTACTAAAATTTTACAGAGGGGGAAATCTGAAACTTAGAGAGGCTTAATCACTGACTCTAGATTAAGCTTAATGGAGCCTAGAGCTCTGGTTGTGGCAAAGCCTCTGAACAATTCATATGATATTTATGAATTCAAAGCAGGTATGTGAAATCTTCTAACTGAACTATAATTTTAACATTTATTTGTAAACAGAAAAAAAGCAGCAATACCAGAATTAGAAAGTTTAAGAAACTCATGGTTAACTAAAATAATGGCTCTGACAGGGAGAACTGTCAAATAGTTGAAGGAAAATGACTCAAAGTGGGTGTCAAAAGTTAGATAGCTCCTGAAAAAAAATTTCTGCAGATCAGGTACCACCATGAGAGAGGCATAAAATGATATATTACAAATACATATTTTTTGGTAGATAGTCTTACATCCTTTATAGAACAAAATGGATTATAAATTAAATTGGTAAGTAAAATGACTCCGTTTTTGTATAAAAACTCCGTTTTTGTATTAAAACTTTTGTATTAAAACTTTTGTATTGTATACTCGTTTGTATCTAAACGAGTAAGTAGCTACTGAACTGGAAAATCAAAATAGAAATCATTTTATATTTGGACTTGAAAAATATAGGTATTTGCCATATAAATTTGACAGAATAAAAGAATGCCAGATAAACTACTTATAAGCTTATTGTATCAAAGTTCCAAAGTTATGAAATTTGTAATTCATATATATATGTATATATACATATATATACTTAACATCAATGCATAAATTCAAGTTCAAATGAAACATTTACTGACCCTAATTACATAACGATGTAACACTCAGTGAATATTTATTGAATAGTGAAAGAATAAATAACATGACAGGTAAATTAGATATTTAACTTCTTAATATTTTTTCTATAATCGGTATCGTTTACTTACAACTTTAAAATTAATAGCTACATTTTAAAACTAATTAATTCAAAAGAGTTTTTCATAAAGCAGGATCGTAAATGTAATAGAAATGTTATTTATATATTTAAATTTTATAGGTCACTATAAATTCTTAAAAGAAATGCACATCTTCAAAAATATATAGTTACCTTTTTCCTGATAATTATATTAATATAATTGGAAAAAGTATAAAGAAAAAAATTTAAATCACACATCTTAGATATAATTAATTTGATATAGATATATATCAAATTATATATCTTAGATATAATTAATTTGATATAGATATATTAGGTATATATTAGTTATATTATAATTTTATATATATGATAGATATATTATAATTTGTTTAATTTCATAAAGCTTCAAGTTCCAAGTAGGTCAGGCTGTGAAATTTGAAACCTTATGCACGGTTGCCACATGGTGGTCAAGATCAAGAATAGCAAGCTAAACTCACAGCATGCTTGATTATTGAATATAACGTATTATTTAAGCCAAACTTGAAAATAAAAACTTAGGTTCTCAAAATTAAAAGTGTAAATTTTTATGTCTATATTCTTCATGAATTAGAGTTTCTGATATTAATTTTTAACAATTAAAATTATTAAAACATGATGGTGACAATGACATCAGTTTTGTTAACTGTGATAGCTACTAAGTCATTTATACTTAAATTTTAAACTCATAGGGTAGCTCTGATTTATTTTGGATCAGAGTCTGTGCTTGTCTTTTGTTCCTACAAAAAGTGTAAAGGTTTTTTTGTTATTATGTGTAACACAGGCAAAATTATTTAAGTCAATACATTTTTAAGGAATTTCACATGTTCTGATTCCTTCCACTGCCAATCACCTTGGTTTCTCCAATGTTTGATCCATAATTTTCAAGATAACCCTTTCAAAAAGAAATTTGTCTCAATCCACAGTTGTCATGTTGTCGGTCCACAATTCTTTTAGTTGGGCTTCTTTGATCTCCACTGGAATATGGACACACTTCAAAATTCCCCACCTGTAATCTTTGGGATCCAATTTCCTCAAGCAATTTACTTTAGGACCATGTTTAGGGTCAAAGGAGATGGATCTGCCTGGCACTGAATTTTAGACACCCTCTAAACATGCATTAAGTTCAAACCATATTCACTCTTAAGCTATCACACCTTAGAACAGTACAGATCGTTGGGATATGCCAATACCCAAGATAAAATGTTTGACTGTTAGGTTTTTCATAGTTTATTAGCAGCTATCTTGAAGTTCTTTCCCACAGATCTAACACATAGTTCTCTCCGTAAAGGAAACCACACGGTTACTCTATGAGGCATTTCCAACAATGTAGGTCTGCAGAAAAAGTCCCACTGGGATAGACCTCAACAGTGCCTGTGTTCGTCTTATTCACTGTTTTATACACCCTAGTGCCTATCACTATTCCTGCTGTGGTATGGGTTCAGTACTATATTTTTAAATGAACAAGTGATATTCAATAATTGAAATGTTGCCAGAATTAAATAAAATATAGAGACATGATTTAAAAAACCAAAAAATTATATACTGACATATTTGCTAGTGCAATTTGAATAACAGACAAACGCAGGCAGCAGTGTTCCTTCCTTCGAATTTGCTTTCCCCAATACCTGCCATCCCTGTTATGTTTTCATTCACTGAGCTTTAGGTTGGAAGAACCCCTCCTTCTGAGTGTTCTCTTAGTGACTCCAGAAGCAATTACTAGCCATTAGGACTGGCTTCCAAAAGGTGGATCAGACCCATACAGTGTTTTACTCAAATTTGTGTGGTACATTTAGCAGTGAAGTGTGACTTTGAAGTTTGCTTTAAAAGAGAAGGAGGATGCAAGGGAAAGCTGCATAGATCTTTCTTAGGTTCAAAAGGCAGAATTAAGTTTAATAATTCAAAATACATTTCTTATCTGGGTTTTTTAATTATTTACAGAGTTAAATCGACTTGTCCATCTACAAAGTGCTAAAAATATGTCTTTGATACTTCTACTCACTGAAGTTGCGTACTTAACCAGTGAGTATGTTTTATGCCGCTGATTGTTATTATGCTTCTTATATGGTGGAGTGAAGCAGAAACTGAGCCCCTGAAGCCAGAGTATGGGCTCAGAGTCAGGGTCTGCTCTGGCTTCCCTGAGGGGCAACAACCTGAACCCCTGTGGCTAACATCCACAAAAGGAAGGAGTACAGTTAGTGATGACCAAAGTCTCTTACATTGTTATGACCTAATGTAATATTTATTTCTTAATTAGTCTTTCAGTGGTTTACTTTTCTCTTTTTTCAAGCCATGGGTCTCTTTTATCTTATTTCTCTCTTTTTTTGTCTTTTTCTCTCTCCTCCTCCTCCCCCCACACCTCTCTCTTTCTTTCTCTTCTTTCCATCCCTCCCTCCCTTCCTTCCTTCCTTCATTTTTTTTTGAAATGTTTATTTACGTCAATCAACGTAAAGTAACTTATTTTAAAGAACATAAAGAGGCTCCACATATGAAGTTTCAGCTTAACTTAGGGTAAGTTATACCTTCAAATCTATTTTCAGAGACTCTACTGCAGCTATAAGTAACTACTTGTATAAACTATGCTTGTTGCATTTTAGAAAATATTCAATATATAACATCAAGCAAATTCAAAAGTCTACTTTTTTAAAATAAAATCTCTGTTTAGCTCACTTCTTTTCTTCAAATGAGTAAAAACTGAGTGGTATTTGCTTTTCTTGCGAAACAAAACACAATTTGAAGAAATTATTAAAGACAATGGTGCCAAATTTATTAATGTTGGGCATTCTTACAATTAAGCACATCAAAATAGATATATAAAGAAAAAAATATCACATGGTATAATGTTAAAATCATTCTCTACAAATTCCCAGTTGTTTATTTTTAAAGTATAAATTTGTTTCAGAAACTGAAAGACAGTAGATTCACTGTAGATGTACAGTTTTAGCTAGATCTGTTAGATTAAAAAGAAAGAAACTGGAATTACAGTTAACATATAGAAGGCACAAACATTGATACTGTATTGATAATTGTTCTATGAATCTATCTATTAAAAATTTAAGAATAAATGTTTCCATCCAATTAAAAACAATCTTAACCTGACTGAAAACTTGTTTTGGCTTTTTAAAGTGGAAAGTTCTAGAAGAATTTTTGTAAAAGAGTTAGACAATTTGAAAACATAATATTATAATAGATACATATCAAACTTCAGAGTTCGTAGGACTTGAAAATCTTAAATATTCTACTGAGTTAATTCAAACTTTTATTAAAAATTGACTTCTAAAATTAGAATTAAAGTTTTCTTGACTAAGCATATGTTCTAAATAGGTCTTTAGGTTCCTAAATGATTGCCTTTCTAAAGAACAGACTGGAAGAAGAAGTGATCAATTTGCCCTTTAAATACACTGTAATTTAGGCAGCCCTATCAGTGCAACAAGTGTGTTCCTATGCAAGTTGTTATACTTGCGTTACTTCCCAGTCTTTTTCCTCTATTTTCATTTCTATACAACGATACCACTATGCTTAATTATAGGATTTGTATCATGTAAGCTTTCTTATTCTTAAAATACAGCCATTTAACCCTTTTAAAAGTTGCATGGACTAGTTCTCCAAACCCTCCCACATATATAGCTTGTCTATTCCTTACCCTCAAAGAATAAAATAAATGCCATAAAGTCATCACTATAACAAAGGATAAGTTCTGTGCTCTTACTTAGTTTAAAATGAATGTGAAGGCACTTAGAACCTATAGTACAGATATAATGAGGCAGAGTACACATTAATATAAAAATTGTATTATAATAAAGAGGAAGTGGACCTAAAGCACAATGAATATTTATTGATTAATATTGCTACCAAAATCCTCAGGGCTAGCCATTTTTAGAAAGGTTCAGGATACTACAATTAATATAAGGAGACCCATGAAAAAATTTTGCCTGTTTTCCAGTCTCATGTACATGATTATGGTAATAGCAGGTGCAATGCAGACACATGGGGGGCATTGGGATGTTAATAAGATGAAAAATAAAACACATACCATAAAATTCCGCTGATAATGAATGTTCTCTTTGTTAAAGTCGATCACATAGCCATTGAAGGACCAAACAAATGTGAGATCCAGTGCAGGATCAAAGGAAGCGGCACACTGCATGGTTGCATTTTCTCCAACAGTGATATCGGCATTAATTGGAGCCAATATAATTCGTGTGGGATCTACACATTTTTAAATAAAGGAGTAAACCACAATTCAAAAAAATATGAGACAACATATTATCTAGTACATAAAAAAATTAAATTAATAATTAAATTCAATTAAAATCAATATCTCTGTGCAAAACAATAAGATGTTTACAAATTTAAATTCCAAGAATAGTTTCATCAAACAAGAGATTTGCACAGAAGGCTTTTGAAATGGAAACATCAAAACGTGGATTGTCTTATAAGCTTAGTGCTGAATCACGTCTTATAGTACATTAGAAATTAAGCACTGTCAAATTTTAAAAAAACAAGTAAAGTTAATCAAATGGTTTCTTACCTGTGATAACAAGAGTCCCAGTGCTATTAGCCTTCCCTTTATTATTTTCTACAAAGCATGTATAGACACCTCCATCATTCCTTGTAATGTTATTGATTTCCAAGCTGCCATCTTCCCAAATGACTATTCTATTGAAATGAAAGAAATACATATTTCACAAAATTAATTTAATGAAATACGTTACTATTCTATGTCTTAGATTAAAAACACTAACATCTTAGTATCATTAAAGTTTTACATAAATTGCTTGACAGAGACTTTTTTCAAGATGAAACATTCTAGCCTTTGTTTAGAATATTCTTTCTCAGCATCAAGTTTTTTTGGAAAACCACCTTCATCTTTTTCTTGGACTTATCACAGTAATCTCGAACTGTCCTCCTGCTGCCAACCTTGCCTCTACACAGTTTCTTTTCCCACGTGTCAGCCAGACATGAAGACATACACCGCATAAGTAATACAATGTCACTCTTTGGCTCAGTGATGTCACTCTACAGCTCAGAAGCCTCCAGTGAGTTTTCCATCTCATGCATAGTAAAAGCCACAGCCCTTGTTTTGCCCTTTTAGGCCCTGGTCGTTTTCACAATCTGTTTCTCACAACCTTCAGGGTTTTGCACAGTGGCACCTTCAGTAAAGCTTTGTCTGATAAATTCTAGTTAGTATGGCACGCACACACTCACCCATGGCACTGCTGCTGTCCTGGCATTCCCCATGATATCCCTCTTCCCAGATTTTTCTTCCTAACACATATTTCATCAGACATACTTCAGCTTTACTTGTTAATCTATCCTTGCATTAGATGGTAGCATCCTGATGTCAGGAATTTGTATCTGCTTTGTTTGTGGCCCCATCTCAAGGTAACATATTCATTAACGTATACAATCATTAGGAAAAAACAAAAAACTATGTTCCAGGAATTCCTTAAGGAGTGAGACATGAAACAATGAGTAGGCACTCGATCAACCTGTTTTTGAATGTATGAACTACATAGAGTTTAACTGAAGCTGTGGCTCTCTACATGCCACCATAAAATGACTTTTAAACCACTGTGAGACAGACTTAGATCAGTCATAGGCCTGAAAGAAGTGAGCCCAGATCTTCCAGGAATGTGACCCCAGGACTTCAGACTTGGTAGTTAGAATGGACTGTTATTTCCACAGCCACAGAGGAATACAAACATATTTTAATTTTAGGAAATTTCAAAGAATGATACTGTAAAACCTATCTTAGTAAAAGCTTCTGTAACAGATTACTTTTAGGAAATTCTTCTATGAACAGAAACTAAATCTTTCATACTAATAGAACTTAAATGTATTCCCTCTGCCTGTCTGCCTCTTCCTTGGAGTCAGGAGACCGAAAACTCATTATTTGTAACCTTATTATACCTAACTCTTACATATAATTTATGTTACATTAATATTACGTATATTATGATATATTACATATAATTTATATATTTATTATATAACTTTACTATATAATGCCTTGCACTTACATTCAATATTGGATTGCCTGTCATTGGATTTTATTTTATTTTAAAATTTTTGATATTCTTTTCCATTATGATTTACTACAGAATATTGACTATCCTGTGCTTTAGAGTAGGACCTTATTGTGTATCCATCCTATATATAATACTTTGCATCTGCTGATCCCAAACTCCCCATCCATCCCCCCACATCTCCTTCCCCCTTGGCAACCACAAGTCTGTTCTCTATGTCTGTGTTTCTATTCTGTAAATAAGTTCATTTGTGTCATATTTTCGATTTCACATACAAGTGACATTATATAGTATCTTTCTCTTTTTCACTTATTTCATTTAGTATGATAATCTCTAGGCCCATCCATATTACTGCAAATGGCATTATTTCACTCTTCTGTATGGCTGAGTAATATTCCATTGTATATATATACTACATCTTTATCCATTTATCTGTCAATGGACATTTAGGTTGCTTCCATGTCTTGGCTATTGTAAATAATGCTGTATGAACATTGGGGTGCATGTATCTTTTCAAATTATAATTTTGTCTGGATATATGCTCAGGATTGGGATTGCTGCATCATACGGAAATTCTATTTTTAGTTTTATGAGGAACCTCCACATCCTCAAAAGGGTAGACTTTTGTCATGCTTTTGGGTGTGGCAAAGGGTGTAGGAGGGTTGCCTTTTCTCCACACCCTCTCCAGCATTTACTATTTGTAGAGTTTTTAATGATGGCCATTCTGATCAGTGTAAGTGGTACCTCATTGTAGTTTTGATTTGCATTTCTCTAATAATTAGCAATGCTGAGCATCTTTTCATTTACCTGTTTGCCGTCTGTATGTCTTCTTTGCAGAAATGTCTATTTAGATCTGATTTTTACTTTCCTTAAATATATAATTTCCAAAACCTTAATTTATCTCTGAAGCTTTGTACAAACACATGCCAACAATTCTCCATATATTCCATTTTAAGAGCAGAGCTTCATAAAGGACAATTACTACATACATACTTTATTAATAAAAATCTCCATATAAGAAAACACCAAAAATTTAATCAAGAATATATTCCATAATTTCCTTGCTCGTCTTTAACTCCCCAGTTCCAACTTAAGCTCATTTCAGAATACTTTTTACTTATTGAAGAAATAATGTAATAACATAATATAAACATAAACATAAAAGTAGTTATTTGATATTGTGGAAGCTATGCCAATGTCCCTCTATGTTCTCTCACTGTGAGGAGTGTAACTGATCCACAGCTCTAGCTGCTGCACTCAGAAATCCATCACTGTGTTTGAGCCAAAACAACACTTTCCACAGGTTGCTCTCAGCCAATGACTGAGTCCAGGAGGAATTTTAAGGCTGCGTATTCCAAGTAGACATCAGACTCCTCTGATGGGCATTTTTAGCTGGAACGCTTTCCAGTGGTCTTACCACACTCTATTAAATCTGCACTGCAGTCCATTTCTACCCAGCCTTTCTTCCTTCCTTCCCTTTCCCCTTCATTTGGAAGCAGACCTGAATCTCAGATGGCTGTCCCAGGCTTCACCAAGAGTCTTCTCTGTTTTCCTTCCTAGGCATTGCCATTAATAAATCTCTTGCATGGCAAATCCCGCATTGTCATCTGCTTCTCATAGAACTCATATTAACACAGTACTAACATTAATATGTCTCATTTTTTCTCACTAAGCTCTAGTGTAAGTCCTTAGCCAATTTTCCACCCCCACCCCATTTAATTATTTTGTACGTAAAGCAATGAAAATTATCATCAAGTTGCAATGGAAAGAACAATAGCAACAATTAATCTTTCTAAAACCCACATTATATTCTTAGTTTTCTCACATATATTAGCTCTCAATTGATCATTGTCATCTTTAAAGGGTATACTTCCTTGTGTTGTTCAGCTCACCTACACTTTCAGGTACTTTGTCCATGACATTAAAATTACTTTCAGTAAGAGTATTTAGGGAACTTGATGTTTTTGAATAATGATCCATATTCTAAAGTCAATGTAGTTAAATTATCAGAATCTTATCCTTATTTTCAGATTAGATCATATAGATAAACAGTCAAACAAGCCATGAACCATCTGGTCTTTAATAAAGTAGTCACTTATTGTTGTCAAAATTATTCCAGTATAACCTCCATCTTATTTGTTAATGTTTAAAGCACACCAACTCTGGGGTAGAAAAGAATCTTGGAGAGACTCTCATATAAAAGGTTCAGATAAAGACCATTTTAGAGTTGATAGCAGTCCATTGGTTATAAATGAACAACTACAAAGAAATTCTATTGGAGAATGCATATAATTTTAACCTTAAATAAAATCATACAATTGAGAACTTAATTACAACTTATCAAGATTTATATTTCCTCTCTCCTGATTGCAAGTACTGCATATGCCATTTTACAAACCATTTACCAGGCACAGAGATAACTTAGTAATGTGGAACAGTTTTTAGGTAATTATATTAATCAGAATGAGATTATAGTTATGCTCAAAGACAGTTATTCAGTTACTCCTTGAATATTATTTTCAACAGAAATATTTCTCTAAAAGTAATTATTAGTTTAACTTTTCTTAATACATACTATTTTATAACATTCAAACTTATTTTTACATGAAATACCAAATCTATAATAAAGAGATACTTAAATAATCTGAGCTACTAATGGGTTAACATAGTGAGCAAAAATTAGATTTATAGACTCTTTCATCAAAAGGTCATACAATTTGATTCAAATACTTTAAAAATATTGACAGGACTAGAATAATAAGATTTTAGGAGCTAGACTTTTCTTTTTTTGAACACATGTTGGTATTTAGGAAAAACAAATCCATGAAGCATGGTTCTGAGAAATTTGTGGTTGCAGAGGCCCATGGCATGAGTCCTCATCAGAATCAGAGCAAAATTCTTTTCATTAAGGAGAGAGAGCTAATAGTGCAGCCAATAGGGAATGCTATGCTCTAGGCTGTTGCAGTAGTGAATAGCTAAAATTGGAACTACCTTATGATCATGGTCTGCATCACTCATTATCTGACTGCTAAAGCTTCAACCCTGTATTGCACAGATTGACTTTTCCTTTAACATTGATTCTTCTAGTATCATTTTGTTAAAGTGTTAATAAATCTTAGTCAGACATATTACCTATAGAATTTAATGTATTCAGGGAAGCAGCTGCTGTCCTTGCACACCCTTCCCCAACCACAGCTTTGTCTCATGCACAACCATACTTGTGATTATTCTAGTAAGAAAACTGTGTTGCCATGTGTTCATTCCATATCAGCATGGCACAAGTTCAAGTTCTGGCTTGGAGATGACTGATACATTTTCAGAAGGTCACTTTAACCTTTCCAGGCTTTAGATACATCAAAACAGAGATAACACCCACCTTACATTCTTTGTTGGATTACTGTAAAGATTTATCTTTTATACTTTTGCTAGAATACTTTTTTAAAGGCAAAAACTACTTTTTTCCTCCCTTATTTAAGTCTTTAGACAGATTTCTACTACTCTTAGATGAAGCCACAGAAAATGTTGTTACTAATGACCTGGCTTACTATGTGTCATCCCTTAAAACTGTTCTCCATTTTATTCTAAAGACAGCCATGTTGGTTTTAGTTCTTACATTCCTTATACATCCTCTGCTCTCTGCCTTAGGGCCTTTGCACAGGCTGTGCTCCCTGCTTGAAATATTTGCTGCTCCCCAACCTTCACATCCCAATTCTCCTCTTTCCCAACATTCCTTCTCCCCATAGATAGTTAGGAAGATTAGAAGTTCCTGTTCACTTCAGAAGAGGGAAGAGGTGATTTGTACTTTAAAATCACCTTTTATTTCCCTACTGAAATATTTAATAGGCTAATTGCATAAAATTAAATCAAATATGAATGGCTATAGAAGCCCTTGTTAGGGGAAAAATTATAAAGACCCTATTTTATTTCCCATAGTTAATTAGTTTTGTGGCCTTGGGCAATTTGTCACAAACCTCTGAGCCTCAATTTTTAAAATTCCTTATAAACTCTAGAAGTCTAAAAATTGAATTCTGTTTATAATAGGTACTGAAAGTGATGGGCATTTCTGTTTACCTTAGAGCTGTGATATCTTCTGGGGAGAAAAGTTAGAACAAAAATTATTTACACTATGAATATGAAAACAAGTTCTCTACAAAGTAAACTTTCCCAAGTACTGAGTTGCAATCGGATTTCCAGTTTCTGGACTGACCTGCTGCTATTGACAAGCCGCTCTGTACCTTTACTCCATAAAAATTTTGGTTTGGGTGCAGCTTTAGGTTTGCATTCAATTATAACTCTTCCTCCTTTAGCAGCCAGGATCTTTTTCTTCATAGGATTCATTTCAAAAGTTGGAGCCAAAGCTAAAAGAAAGTAAACTATTATTTGTCTCTTTTGCTAAAAAAAGAAACAGAAGTTTCTTCTATACTATAGCATCTTTTATTCCCTTTTGATTAATAATCAATAGAAAAGATTAATCTCACCAAATGTTATCAGCAATGACCAACAGACATTCCATGCCTAATAATAATAATTGTTTTCTTTTATTTAAAACTTTATTGAGGTATATTTTACTTATCAAAAATTTACCCATTTTAAATGTATAATTCTTGGTGATAATTGATTAATTATCACACATTTAAGTTGTAATCAAATGCTGTATGAATATTTACCTTGAAGGTAATACCTAATTCAAGTGTCTTGACTCAGTTGCACAAGGGAAGTTAAGTGAAAGGATAGAGGAAATTGAGCAATTATTAATATTGACACATATTCATAATCTGTAATCATAGTCACACTTTGAATGAACTGTCCCCAGCTTACAAATGAAAGAACTGATATCTATTAAGATTATATAATTTGCCAAAGGTGCCACAGGCAGTAAGGTATAAAATGGGATTTACATTTGAATCTAGATCTGTCTGATTTGCAAGCATGCTCTTTTCAGTAAACAATATGACTCCTCCTTCATTATACAAACATTTATTGAGTACCAACTGCATGCAGACACTATGAGATGCCTTAATAAACAGAGAGACCCCTGCCTTCAGGACCAACCTACAAACAGTTATGGGAATGATGTTTTCAATTAATTGAGAAGTACATAATGCACCTGTAGCTCATCCTTACTTCAAAGTACAGATCAATAATTATGAAAACAGGCTATAGAGTCTCAAAATATATTACTCTCTTGATGATATGCTCTAATTTTCTTTAGTTTCCCCACATCTAGCTCATTTCTCAATCTCTTTGTCATTTTGCAGACTCCAGGAGGATTCCATCTTTTTATTTCCACACATCCCAATCATCTATAAAACTGTCCTTTCTGGGGGCTTTTCTAGGCCTAAGTATATCTTTATCCAGGTCTTGACCCTTCATCATCTAGTCCCATGATTCTCAAATTTTATTTGTGCAACATAATCATCTGAGGATCTTGGTAAAATGCTATTTAATAGATCTGGGGTGGACCTGAGATTCAGCACTTCTAACAAGCTCTGAAGAACACACTTTTTATAAAACTGATTTAGGTTATCCCATTGTTCTTTTAGTCTGAGTTTTTATAATTGGAAATAAATAAGTAAACAACCAACCTGTGTTGTACACCTAACACAGCATGTGGTATTTTGTATAGGCTAAATAAATATTGTGGGTGACATATTGCTTATAAAATGAGAGAAATTTTCATCGGATTATATTTAGAAAGTCTAAATTTATCTAGAAAATAAGACTTTTTTCTGAATCTGTTCAATCTTAATAAAATCGTTGATTTGGTGCAGTCATTTAAATGACCCATGCTTACCTAATGTTTGAATTTCTAGTGACAGAATCTAGACCATGTTCATGTATACATACATATATATATATATATTTTTTGTTCTTTTGTTCTTTATTGAGCCTATTACAGACTAGTATCTGGTGCAGAGTAAGCACTCAATAATCATTTGGTGGATGAATAAATGAATTAACTAAATAACTCAGGAAAGAAGAGAGAGAAACACTGTTCCTAAAGGTAATAAACAAAAATTGATTGAAACAAATATAAAGATGGTCAGGAATTAATCTCAGTCTCAAAATGATCAATTTGCTTAATTACTGCCTTAATAGATTAATGATTGCAAGATTTAGGTTTGAAGACAGAAAGATCTTTCAGTCTGAGCTGTTAAATTTTCATTTTCTCTTGTAATATATAACAATTAACAAGAAATTTTACAGAAAACAAAAGCATTTACATTTGGAAGGAATTGAAATTCACCTCATATCTTCTCTAAGAGTCAAAATGATTTCATTGCATTTCATACCAAAGTGATAGGGTATGAAGCCTAAGCCTAAATGTTTCCTTGATACCCAAAGAAACTAGATTAAATATATTAGCAAGGAATTTTGACTTTAGGGGGAAGAAATGGAATATGATACTCAGCATTATAAGAAGAGGCAGGAAAAGTTAAAATCAAGAAGGCCTCAACTCTTTTTAAAGATAGCTTTCTTTAATACTTTCTTATAACTGTCTCAGTGTCTTTCATGTGTTTTTAGTGTTACTCAAGTTGCAGTGATACCAATGTTTTAAAAAATTTCCCTTTGGTGTTTCAAGAATAAAAGAGACTGCACTGAGTCATTGTTTTATCATTTCAGTAATCATTTCTAGCAGAGAAATCCTGCCCACCTGATTCATTACTTACAATATTCCTAAACTTGGTGACAGCCACTTCAAATAGTATGAAAATGACATGATAGTATGAAAAGGACATGATACTTTTAATTAAAGTAGTTGTAATGAAAATAAGAAGAAAGTAAAAAATCTCAGAGATTTATGGGATAAAAATGAGAAATTTAATAGATGTAATGGGGGGAAAGTATGTAGTGGATTGTGTCATTCTTTAGAACAGTAAATGTTTCAGGAGGAGATGATGTGAATGAGTGAGAAATAATTCGGTTTCAGACATGCTGAGTTTGGGATATCTGTGAAGTTACCCAGATGACCATTTCTACCAAGAAGATTTTATAGTGAGCTTGAAGCTGAGGATAAAATTCTGGGCCGGATGTATAAATTAAGGGGTCCTTGATAGTTAATGGGCAAAGAAGATATCATCCAGGTTTTTTAAAAAATTTAAAAATAATAATAATTGAGGAATAATATTATAAAATACATGAAAGAATGAGTAAGAAAATGGAATGCAACCAGAGGAATGGAACTCTAGAAGAGAGCAAGATTTCCAACTGAGCAGGGAAGGGGTAAAAAGGAAAATGAAGGCGATCAAGACAAAATAATCTGGGAGGTATCAGAGCATGGCATCACCAAGGACAAAAGAGAGGAGAATTCAAGAGGAAAGCATGACCAGAAAGAGAGGCAGCCTGAGGATATGCACACACACACACACACACACACACACACACATATGCACACGAAGAAAGGATGTCTGTTGAGGGCAGAGATAAAGGGATTATTTTGGAACAAGCTACATCGTCCTCTGGATAACGAGTATCAAAAGGACAAGTGTAGTAAAGATTCAGATAGTTTTGAAGAGGGATGGGAAGTTGAAATATTTTATTTCAGTGGTTTTCAATTTTCATGGAGAAGTAAGAAAGTAATATGAAAGTAGGAGTGAGTGTGGGGTAAGGGGATTGAGGAATGTCTCGAAGGTTTTCAATAGCAATTTTAACCCAGGGACCCAGGGACTGATAAAGCTACCAAGTGCTAAACACTCATCTGAGGCTGGCTCACAGGCATTGCGGAAGCATCAATCTTCACTAAGTGATGTCCTGGCAGTGTTTAGCTGCCCAAACATAGGAGAGAACAAGACATAAAAATTGGCATGTGTAAAGTTTGCTTTACCATTAAAAAAGTCTTAAAAACCTTTATACTCCATGTTGCCTCCAATTTATTTACTGTTCATGAATGAAAGGAAAATAATAATATCATTCTATTTCAAACCACATTTTAGAAAAGTTTAACTTCTAATTCAAGAAAGTAATGTGAAATTAAATATAATCTGTGTATAATGAAAGATCATTTTAACATGTTGCTTTCTTGCTGATTGTTAACAGAAACCAGAAATAATACTGACCCAAGATCTTCAACTCCGCGTTTGCATAAATGGCTCCATGTGTATTTTCAGCTATGCACTGATACATGCCAGCATTTTCAAAGGTCACGTCATACAGTCTCAATTCCCCTCTATGATACTGGAAAGAACACAAAGTGAAACACATTTTCTTGATAGACTTTAATAGAAATGGTTTCATTTGGGTTTGGGCTTGGTTGTCTTTGCATTTAGGTACATTATTTTTGCCCCCACTGTTAACTAAGTCTAGTGGAGTGAGGTTTTCATGGTATGGGGAAGTAAAACCCACTTACCATGCCCAGTGGCTCTTGTTCTATTCATCCTACAGAGAAGAGAGTCCACCTTTTTCCCTCTTGGCCCAGCTGGGAGATTACAGTGGGAAGGTAGAGAAGGACCCCACTGCTGCTACTTGTCCCCAGGGCTAAAGGTAGGACCTTCATTCTTACCTCTGTTTCTGTGGGGTCAGGGAAACAGTGGCAAGAAAAAGAGGACAATATCAGGTAGTAGAGATGGATGCATAGGAAGAGGGTGAAAAGTGGAACAAAGGAAACAATAAGGAGAGAGAGAGAGAAGGTAGACATAAGATTACAGAAAATGTTTAAGCTGAAAAAAGACACTTTATGTTCACTTTCTGGTTTTTTCTTTTAAAGGAGACTTTTATATTTCAGGGGCTAGATGCCCTTAATCTATTGATACTCCTGCTAACTTTATCCCAGGATCACCCAGAAATGTTACTGGAACATAGGCTCAAGAACTGCAAAGCACTTGAACATACATACCAAATATCCATTTTTCAGCCATCGGATGGTAGGGATGGGCTTCCCTGTGGCCACACAAGGCCAGTAGAGATCACTGCCTATATCCACCTCTGTGTCATTGATGTGTTCTACCCACTCAGGAAATGCTTAAAAGTAAAGAACATTGAAAATTGTCAAATGCAAGTCAACATTCATCATCATCTCAAGAGGACAAATATTACACTTAGTTGATCTTCCTCTAGAAAATACATCAAATACTCTGTGTGTCATAAAATCAATGATAGAGTCAGTGAAATTGTATTTCTACAGGTCAGCAGGTAAACTTTATCTTACAATATTACAGCACTAGGTAACTGTAATTAAATTCATAATTGTTTTTCTATTTGTGAACCACATTTTGTTGGAAAGCTAATTCACGAATAGCACTAAAATAATTTATCTTTTTCTTATAATGTAAATCTTTCAAAATTATATATAAGGTTTTAAAGAATTATGTGTTAATTTATTATGTAAGAGGGGTAGAGTCTAGGGTACAAGTGGAGATGTTGACCTCAGAGAGCAGCTGAATCTAGAATATAAAGAGATAAGAGTAGAGAAGTAGGTGTCAGTAGATGTGGAGTGGGAGTTTGTGAAAGCTCCAATTTAATTACTACCTTTTTCTCTGTGAAATAGGAAGCCAAGTTATTAGCTGAGAGGAAGGTTGAAGGAGGAGGTACTGTGGGTTTGAAGGAAATCATGAAGGCATGAAATGGTCATCTAAGAGAGTGAGAGGTAAGTGAATCTGGAGAAATGTAGTCTAGTTGCCAGGCGACATTAAGGGTCCATTTAAAGTTAATGATGCTTAATTCAAAATGGGCTAATCAGCCTGGTAGTGCTCATCTCAAGTCATATTCAAGTTCCTTGGTTCTGGCACTAAGGCAGAGAGCTAGATTTTTCCAGGATTAGCCTTTGCTAAGGTAGTAAGGCAAAGTGGAGAGAGGAAAGTGAGCTGAGCAGGTGGGCAGGGGAACGATAATGATTGAACCCAGATTTAGGAAAGAGATGGGCAGGGTTAGGGATGTCAGAGTAAGTTAAAACAGAGTAAGATTAACTGATTATAGTTGCTGGTAGATTCAAAGGATTGTAGGAATCTGGGTATTGGAGCTTGAAGGTGGTGATCAGAGTGAAATGCTTGAACTTGAGATCGTAAAGGGATTTTAACTTGGTAACAGTAAGGTATGAAGCATGGCAGTGGGAGTGAGTTGCTGAGGAAGGTTGTAGGACAAGATCATTGGAGGAAAGGAGTTCAAAGGAACTGAGAGGGCAAACTATTGGAAAAGTTATTATAGTCTACCTGATTTTTTAAAAATTAATTAATTTATTTAGTTTTGGCTGTGTTGGGTCTTCATTTCTGTGTGAGGACTTTCTCTAGTTGCAGTGAGCGGGAGCCACTCTTCATCGTGGTACGCAGGCCTCTCACTGTCGCGGCCTCTCTTGTTGCGGAGCACAGGCTCCAGAGGCGCAGGCTCAGTAGTTGTGGCTCACAGGCCCAGTTGCTCTGCGGCATGTGGGATCCTCCCAGACCAGGGCTCGAACACGTGTTCCCTGCACTGGCAGGCAGACTCTCAACCACTGCGCCACCAGGGAAGACCCTAGTCTACATGATTTTATGTCATCAAGAATGAAGTCAGGAGTAGAGTTGTAGTTGGTGAGAGTTGTCAATAGTGAAAATCTTAAGGCAATGAGTGGGGAGGGGTGACCTGACATAAGATTGTAAACTGGATGATTAAAGGAAAAGAAAGATAGTCTAGCAATGGCAGTGAAGAGCAGGGAGGCAGGTACTGGCAGTACTGCCGGTCGCTCCTGGGGATGAGGGCTGTGAAAGAAAAATCAGCCACTGCTTGAGTGGTCTACAGGGGAAAGTGTCTTTAAGGGAGAGCCAAGTTTCAGTTAGAGCAAGAGAATAAAGGGAATGTTCAAAGAAGTTGAGAATATAGGGGATTCTGATAATGGACTATGTGCTCTAGAAGCATAGTATAAAGACTTCAGAAGTTGGGAATGAGGGGGAAATAGAGACTAAATAGGACATGTGCAGAGCTCTGTGGGTATTAAAGTGCAGGTCATAAGGAGGCCCTGGGGTCCAAGGGCTTTATAAGGCAAATGAAATGCACAGGGTAAAGGTAAAATGATCCTAATCTTAGTGGACTTTATGAGATGGTGGTGGTGAGGCTGCAAATCCTGGGTCATCGGAGACACTTACTTTATTCCGATATAGACAGAGGCCTGGGGTCTGAGAGATAGGGGTAGGGGTTGGACTTGACCCTGTCACAGTACCCTTTCAGCCTTCAGGTATTCCAGTTCAGCTGACATCATCTCCAGTTTTTCCTATCATGTATCTTTTTGATGAGACTAAGGTACCCCTTTGCCATATGCTTTATCAATATCTTATGTAATTTTCCATATCGCACTCTCACTATTTTCTTTATAATTATATATATTGGGGGTATATATTTATTTGACTGTATATGCTTGTATAAATTTGGGGGTTTTGTATGATATGACTAGAGTATGAATTCCTCAAGGACAGAATATTTCCTTTAAGTCCTTGCTCCTCTCATAGTGTCTGCCTCTGAGGACACACTTAGCATACACTTGTTGAAGACTTAGATGTTTATTTAGATGTTTATTTAGACCTGCAAACTTCACATTGTGGATTTGTGAATGTATTTGTAGGGATGATTTCAGCCTGAAAAGTTTCAAGCATTGACTGAGAAACAGCATTCTCTCCTCCCAAACATAAGCTTATTTTAATGTGTGAGAATCAAACACTTGTGCCAAGAAAATTGTATTAAAGAAAACTTTTCCTTAGACCAGTTGTTCTCTAAGTGTGGGTCCTGAACCAGTAACATCAACATCTCTCAAGAATTTGTTAGAAATACAAATTCTTGGGTCCCAAATAGACCTTCTAACTCAGAAACTCTGAGGGTGGGAACCAGCAATTTGTGTTTTTAATGAGCCCCCAGATGATTTTAAAACATGCTAAAGTTTGTGAACTACTGGGTTAAACTAAGTCATAATGCCTAGGTTCTTGTACAAATGAAAAAGAGAGCTTGAAGAAAGTCTACAAACTATATGAATTATATTTTCTGAAAATTATCAATAACACTACTATTGATCCATTGGTGTCCCTATGATACCAGTGGCATAAATTCTTAACTTATATACTCATATTTGTGACTTAATTAGACATAAAGATGAATATTTTATCCTTTTGCATAATGTAATTCACATCACTATTTTTAAACTAATCATTTTATGCTAGTTTTTCAAATATGAAAGTGGCTTTCAATAAGATATTGATTAAATGTATGGAAAATTAAAACAATATCTCTACCTTGAACATAAATTCTTGCCTGGTGTTTATCCTTTCCTCTAATGTTCTCAGCCTCACATTCATATGTGCCTTCATCTTCTAGCTGAATATTGAAGATCTTCAGGACAGCTCCAGAGGTGCTGATCTCAGCCGTGCTTGGCATTGGTTCTAGGACCTTCCGCCAACGGATATCAGGAACAGGACTTAAATAGGAGAAAGTAAGAGCTAATGGTCCACAATTCTTAAAAGACAATTTACTCTATGTTTATAGCTAAACATTTACAACATTTATTTCCTAACAATACAAAATTTAATGTATTTCTATATATGTTAATAAAAACTGTGAGTATACTTACTTGCCAAGTGCAAAACACTCTAAAGTCACATTTTGGCCCATCAATGCATATATGTCCTTGAACTGAACTACAATATCAGCAGGATATGGTTTTGTTGTTCCTAATTTAAGAAAAACAAAAATATCAACTAATTAGTAAGCAGAGTAGCATTTGTTTAACATTGTGGTTTTTATAGGATTAGAATTGCTTCAGTATGGAAGACTTTTCTCTGTACAAGTACTGGAAAATATCTGATCATGTCACAATGTACAGATTTGTTTATTTATGCATAGTATGCATACAGTATGAATTTTATTAAGAATTTTCAATCATATTGGCTCATTCTGACTACGGTGTAACCAATTTGACTCAAATCACTAAAAAATTCAACAATTCTTTAGGAAGCATCAAATAGGTATAAAACAAGCATAAAATTCAACAATTCTTTAGGAAGCATCAAATAGGTATAAAACAAGCATAAAATACGTATGAAACGAGCATCCCAGGCGATTCTGATAAATTGGATTTTTGATCTGTACCTTGAGAAAACATTGACCCAAGGGGCATTCCTTTTGATTCTGCCTCTAAAATACAACTTGGATCTGCCAGGTACTCTATGGGAATCAGGAAAAAAGAGAAAAAGGAAGGAAATGAGGGATAAGGGAAGAAAGAAGAGAGAAGAGTGCAAAAGAAAGAGGCAAGGGAGGAAAGAGGAAGAAAAGAATAAAGGAGTGTCCATAGAGATGAAGGCAAAGAGAAAACAATTTTAAAAGAGGGAAGGAGAGAAGGAAAGAAGAAAATTGTTTATTTAAACATCACCATGTTCATCAATGACAACACTTCTTTAGCATGTCGGTATTGAAGGATGTAATTCCCTCTATCTTACAGTGGAAGAAATAGGCTCAGAAAGGCTAAACACACTGTTTAGTATCACAACATGAGTGTGTATTTTACACTGTATAATACTAGAAAGACAAATAGATACACAAAGACCTGAAATACAAGCCAAAACTAAAGTAAATGCTCTGAAAGAGTGGCAGCAAAAGAGGATTGTTGGAATTATATAGGGGCCAAGGGAACTTCAAGCAAAGAGGGCATTTGAACCAGACCAGTTCAAGTTGAGGAAATAGCATATTATGACACAACTTCAGAAGTGTGCAGGGAATTATAAAAGGTCTAGGAATCAAAATGATATTGAAGCATATGTAGTTGAAGATGAGCTTGAACCTACAACATAGAAGACTTGAAACTGTGATATTAAAGATTTTGAAGCTAATTTCCTCAATGGGTAACTACTAATAGGTTTTGATAAAAGAAGTAATATGAATCTTAATTTTGGTTTAAGTAGAAGAACTTGTCAGTTTTAAAGGAAGGAATATGGAGAAGAAAAATAGCGAGTCAGAGATCTAAGGGAGTGTGTTTCATAAATTCAGAAAAATAGATGAGGGACTAAACGAGGGCACAGTTGCAGTGAGAATAGAAAGGAAAGGGCAGATCCAAGTTGTATTTTACAGGCAAAATCAAAAGAACTGCCCCTTGGATCAATGTTTTCTCAAGGTACAGATCAAAAATCCAATTAATCAGAATCACCTGGGATGCTCGTTGATCCTGCAGATCACATCCTAGGGGTCTAGGATGGGTCACATCCTAGGTCTGCTGAATCACTATCTTTGGGTTCCACATTTTCCTCAAATTTCCCAAGTGCTTATGTCCTAAATGGGAACCGCTGTGCTCACTGTCCTGAGGATGGCAGTGGAGAGGAGTTGATGATTAAAAATGCTCCCCTGAATTATTGCTAAATGAGAAATATGACAGTACTGCTAAATGAGATGAAGAACACCAGAAGAGGAGGTTTAGAGAGGAGATAAAAGATGTGCTTCGAATATTTCAAACTTAACATCCTTGGGAACTTTCTGTGTGTCAAGCCCAGGATGTAGGTAGAATTCAGGATTAAATATAGGGAAAAGTTTTGGAGATGCAAATTTGAAGTCATCACATAGGGCTACTAGAGAAAAAGGTGTAAATGAGTGAGAATATTTGGAAAAAGATTAGAAAGAAATATTAGAAGGAGGAAGATCTGATGAAGGATACTGCATAGAATTTGTCAGCAAGGCAGGTGGGAGATGAGCGGAGGCAGAAGTAGTCAGAAAAAATAGGAAAAGAAGGGAGAGTTCAAGAGAGGCAGAGAGATCAACAAGTGTCAAAATTCATACAGTATCAGGCCTGAAAATATCTTTTGGATTTAGCAAATAAGAAGTGGTTTCACTTATTCATTGAATACAAAATAATATGCAGAGGGAAAGGAATGGAGGAGAGTTTGAAGATTCAGAAAAGAAAGGAAAGAGTGATGTAGTGATGTCCTTAAATGAATCAAATGGACTGTGAACCAGGGCAACTGGAGGAAGCAGCCTGAGCAACAGGAGAAGCACTTCTTCCACCGAGAAAGAAAGAAGCACGGAATTTCGAGGGAAGCATAGGGAAGAAAATTAGGGAATTTTTTACATGATAGCTCCTTTTCACTCTGCGAAGTAGTGGTGAGAGTATCTCCTAAGATTTGCAAGGGGAAAACAGCCAGAAAATCAGAAGATATTTATTGAATTCTAACCATGTGACTGCTATCTTGAGAAGAATAATAAAAATAGAATATTTGTGGTATGATGGACTTTTCCCCGTTGTTATATACAACTTAGGGTTAGTGGTAGGAACCAAACCTAAGTCTGCCAACAACAGTGCCAGTATTTCTTCAAAAGCTTGAACTCAGCGATATGAGTGTAGCAGCAGGACTGAGATAAAAATAATGTGAAGTAAGAAAACATATTGTGATCTGATTTCTTAGGAAGTGCTACATTAAAAAATGGAATGCAGTTCATTCAATTGAAGCCTGAGAAAAGGCCAGTCAAGAATGTTAGTGGTCATCAAATACGGCACCACGGTAGTCATACCCTACACTACTTACAGTAGAAAGGCAATTTATATGCTTATTTGCTTCATGTAAATAGTTCCTTAAAAATATCAAAATAATCCAATTGCCTTCTTCCCCCCGCCCCCCAATTCTGTAATCACTATAGTTTGTTTTGATCTAATCATTCATTCTCTTTCATGAATTTACTAAGAAGTAGGATTGGACATGAAACAAAAAGCAGTTGCTGGTGATTCCCATTGTAAATGATATACTGGTATTTTGCTAATGAATTGATTGGTTCTCTGTGCATTCCCTGAGCTAGAGGCAACCAGTCCAAACTCAACCACCTTAGGGACACTTTTATGATGTAAATCTTCTCTATGGGAAAAACTAAGGAAGGGCAAGGCTTACAAAGTACGTATCCTCTGTTTGCTCTGACGGAGCAGTCAGCTGTTCTCCCCACTGGATATCTCTTTTCATTATTGTAAGTATGCCATAAGCAGACAAACTTGCACAAACAGAGGAACAAATATGATACTTACGTTCAGGTAGTGGAATGAGTGGGATAAATTTGCTGAACACACTCTTTGTAATAGAGGGACTGGATACAAAGCAGGAATAATTCCCTTTGTCTGATGCCTCAACATTAGCAATGTAGAGATTGCCATTTGTCTGAGACACAAATCTTCGTTTATCCATTGTGATAAATACAGGAAATTCATTTAGAAGCCAGCGGTAGCTAAGATCATCTAGAAGAAAATATTGTTGACTAAGTATTAAGCTCTTCTCCAAAAGCAAAGATTTTGTTTTCTAATAATAAGCTAACCCATAACCTAATGTAGGCTTTTAAAATATTGTTGACTAAGTATTAATCTCTTCTCCAAAAGCAAAGATTTTGCTTTCTAGTAATAAGCACATAATCTAATCTAAGCTTTTGTAGAGCCAAGAAGTTGGAAATAGGCCAAGATAAACTGAAAATTTTATAAAAGCTACTGTAGTTTGAGTGAGTATAAAGTGATGCTAAGCAAATATATCTATCTCTCTCTCAATTATTTATGGATTACTAATTTTTATTTTTTATTTCATTGATGGGCAAAACGAAACTCAGAGAGGTTAAATGACTTGCTTAGAATTTCATGGCTAAGAAGAATTAGGATTCTGAATCCAGGTCTAATAATTCCAAATTCCATCTTCCCTACTGCATTTAAAAGATAAAATCAAGATTACTAACCATACTGTGGCTCTATATCTTTTTATTTTTATACTCCTATTTTAAATGATTGATTTAGGAATGAGTTTACATAGCCTATTGTGGCAACATTAAAAAGTGGAAACTACAGAAACAGAGGAAGGCATCTTTTTTTTTTTTTTTTTTTTTGCGGTATGCGGGCTTCTCACCGCTGTGGCCTCTCCCGTTGCGGAGCACAGGCTCCAGATGCGCAGGCTCAGCGGCCATGGCTCACGGGCCTAGCCGCTCCGCGGCATGTGGTATCTTCCCTTACCAGGGCAGGAACCCGTGTCCCCTGCGTCGGCAGGCGGACTCTCAACCACTGCACCACCAGGGAAGCCCGAGGAAGGCATCTTATTTGTTTTCTTAAATATTAGGAAGCAGATCATATGGTAACTTTTAACTGTAGGAAATTCCTTTGGCTAAACATACTGGCTGGCTAGGCCAAAAGTTGAATTTCCTCATTAAATTGCTGTTTTTCATGCAGTTTTCTATTCCTGTATCCCCTTCCAGTTTTGAGGAATGACCCCCCAGTAGTCATGTGCAGCAGTAATGTGCAAGAGGGAACTCTGGGCAATGCGTATTTCTCAGTCACAATATGCTGATTCCCTTTAAAACATCATAACCATGTGAAGACAACTGCCACTAGGAAGATCACCTCAGAAAAAGAGGGGATCTCTTAGTTCAAGTAAGAAAGGATTTTAGACGTAAGATGGTGGAAAGTCATCATCTTTTAAAAATGAAATAATCGTGACACGGGGCTTCCCTGGTGGCGCAGTGGTTGAGAGTCCGCCTGCCGATGCAGGGGATACGGGTTCGTGCCCCGGCCCGGGAAGATACCACATGCCGCGGAGCGGCTGGGCCTGTGAGCCATGGCCGCTGAGCCTGCGCGTCCGGAGCCTGTGCTCCACAACGGGAGAGGCCACAGCGGTGAGAGGCCCGCGTACCACACACACACAGAAAAAATCGTGACATAATACCCTTTTGCTTTAGAGAACTCAAGGTGATTGGTGAAGCTGCTAATGGGAGTGTGAAAGAGAGCTGAATAGGAAAAACTATAAGAATTGCACACTATATACATTCAGCATGCTTGAGAATAATAATCCAGGGGATTCCATTTAGATTAGCTATGTAATTTTCTCTAACAATATTATAAAAGCGAATGAAGATGATTATTCTGTTTTTTCATCTTAACTTTTTAATTATAGAAGTTTATTTTTATTAAAATAATAGGAAATACAGATAAAGTTAAAAAGAGAAAGAAAATTAAACCACCATAATTCTCCAACTCAGAGTTATCATTGTTAGCATACATCTTTCTAGGCATTTATATCTGTGAATGATTCTATTATCTTAATTGTTATTCTTATGCTGATTCAAGGTCAGGTAAAAACCACAGGAGAAACAAAATAAGAAGAAACTTTGGGGGCTGCTTAAATTGCTAAAATCAGGTTCTTGGAATTGGGCAACAAATAATTCCATGTAATCTTTGATCCAAAATAATATTTATAGTATATTTTAACAACTGTAAACCTGTCTAATTTTGAAATATTTTTTGTATTCTCACTTAAAAAGAAAATTAATAGTTTTGTAATGATTTCTGCACGAAATTAAATTCCAAAAAGTCAGAAAGAGTCAGGGAAGTATAGATTTCATTACAGAAGAAGGATTTTCTTAGCTATACAATGATTTCAAGATACCACACACAAAATGTATTCAGAATTGTCTGAGTACTCCATAGTTATGTGAATATGGAGAACTGTATTTTAATTCTAGACTAAATATGACTTTGGTCAGTCTATTTTAATTACTATATTATTCAGTTTCTGTAAATTTTAAGGAAGTTTTCTGTTTACCACTCATTAGAAAAGAGGAATGGGATAATGTTTTACTATTTGAATCTTCAAGGGAGAAACACTAGGTCAGAGAAGTTATTTCCATGATGTTGATAGAAACATAAGTGTTGGACTACAGAGCAACTGGTCTGGCTGATTTAATGCCCAATGTGGATTCTCCAGTTTACTGAGTTATCTTCTATGTGTCACTAAACAAGACAGATTTGGCCTTTGCCCTTATGGGACTTGTAATATTAATAGTTAATCTAAATTTATTTAACGAATTTTTGCCTATTGATAAGCCATCTACTTGGATGAAAGAATAATTGTAATATGTTGGAAGTTATCATTTCTCATTAAAATAAAGGTAGGAATTGCTATTGCCATTTTTAAACAGGGACACAGAGCTTTAGCTGGTTGACTTCCCCGGGGATATAGAGCAGTAGGGAGGCAGAAAAGATCTTCCAACTTCCCTTTCCACCCCAGAACTACCAAAACGGTTCCACGACTGGTGTGGTAGCTGCCCTGCTGCTCGGACTTAAGAATGAGACTGAATTTAGGCAATCAAGAGCCAAACCCTGACCAAGTTCTCACAGGGGCTCAATCAATTATCTATCTGTCTTCCCCTGCCCCATGCAGATGGTAAAATTAACCATCTCTGAAGAAGCCAACACCTGCTTTCCTCATAGCCCTGCTGTCTGGCTTAAAAAAAAAATTATTATAAAATTACTTTTTTAGAAAAAGTAATAAGTATCAACACCTGTTTCAAAAACATTACTTTTATTGATAGATGTCTGGGATGTTTTTTCCTTTGCCTCAAGAGAGTCTGGACCATATTACAGGGGGATTTGTTTTGGCCAATTATACTGCATTTGACTAGTTTCATTGTATTACTTTGAAATACATCACTTATCTAACCTTGATAAATAATATATATTTCTCCTTGAAATAGATTTAAAGTACTTAAGTGTTCCCTGGAAGAATAATTCACAAACTTTTTAGAAGATATTTGTACTTTTTTTGTTAATTAACCTCAATAGAACAGAATTTACCTATACCAATAAAATCACTATAGCTTCTCATTTTTCTTTGATACTCACAGTAAACTACACATTAAACTCTTTTAGAAAGAAATTTATACCAACTTATACCATGGGCTCATATATTCCCTACCATGTTCTGGCATTCGTGTCTATTTTTGTGCTTACCTTTTCAGTCTATTGAGATTCATTCAATATCATGTTCACCATTTCATGAGTTATTTTTCTTAGGAATATTCCCACTTTCTATTCATTAAAAAAATTCACACCATGTCTATTACTAGGTATTCCATATTTTGTCAATAGTATCCACCCTTTGAACAATGGATTTCATCTTTATTCTCTCACTTAATATGCACATATATGATTTCTATTTTGTGAGATGTATAACTCAATTTCTGATGGTTCTGAAAATTGGCCAGAAACAAAGCATCATGTTTTCATTTTCTGAGGGTCTAGGGGTTTAGGAAGTCTTACACATTCATGAATTATTGATTGCTATTTAATAAAACAAAATCTTAACAGGAAAATTAATCTTTTAATGAAATTGTAATCACTACATATCCACCAATTTAATGAACACATTTATTTACTCTTTCACTCTCTCAGTCCTCAAATATTTTTTGGACACTTATTCTGTGCTAGGCATTAGGCAATCCGTTGTATATCAAATGTTGTTATAAAATTGAATCAACATCTGTACTGATATAGTTACGTATAAGTATTCTTGATAAATAAGTAAACTGGTTCAAATCAGAGTTATCCCCTTTGCAAGAAACTGTAGAACACCCCAATCCATAGAAAAATGTAATGGATTGTAAACAATGAGACTTCCCTTCTAGATCTTTTTCCTGTGCATAAATGAGAAAGACAACATTGCTATAATCGTGAATAAAAAATTCTTAGTAGAGTAAGAAGTACTTTATTTGCTTTAATAATAAGGTTCAAAATACTAAATGTACTAAATGTATTTTATTTACTTTAATAATAATCCATTTTAATTATATATACATTTTATCATTTAAAAATATATTATTAAATTTAAATCTCACAACAAGGTCTATGAAGTAGGTGGCACAGGAATTATTATTCCCAAATTTTAAACAAGGAAATTGAGATGTAGATATGTCTAAGTTGACTTGACTTAGTAAGGACTAAATCCTAGGTTATCAGATCACCAACTAGAGCAGCAGGGTTTGACAACTATAAATAGTTGCATATATAACATTCTTTAAGGCTCAGAATCCAAAGGCAGTTTCCTTTACACCTTCAACGCCATTAAGTTTTAAACTGCAAACACAAAACCTTAACTGCATATAGGAGGAAGATAGATTTATGGCACAGAGATGGTAAAATAGTACACATACATACACACATTATAGTTTTGAAGCATATGTACATTCTTATGTTTGAAGATGGCATGTCTAATGTTCAAAGAGGTCATAATCCGCTAAGAACACAAGCGGACAAAAGGAGATGAAGAGCTGCTCAGATTCTATTCTATGATTAATGGTGTTTCTCTGGCTTATTTAAAAGACTTACTTAATTCCCTGCCCTGCCCCTGCCCATATAAACATATGTATCTTTATCAGGATGAAGAGGTAATTAGTCATTTGGCTTAATGATTTGAAGCTTCTATCAACATTGTTTTGGTCCATGAAATTCTTCATTCGGCACAGTAGTAAAGATGTCACAGAGACTTGAAAACAAGACTTATCTCAGAAAAATCTCAAAGCCTGTTCCCTGGACATTTTCCCCCTTTCTATTTGTACTAATTCTCTAAGTTATCACACGCATTCCTATGGCTTTTAAAACTATATAATGATGTATCACAAACTGATATTCCTAGCTCAGATGTTGCCCCTGGGTTCCACATTCACAGAAATGCCAATCTGACAGCTCCTTTTGAAAGTTTAAATCAGGCACCTCACTCTTATGTCCATAGCTATTCCTCCAGGCAATTGCAACTGCATCCTCTCAAGAGCTCATGACAAAAACTTTGATGTCATCCTTGACTCCTGTTTTTCTCTTATATCTCACAGAAAGTCTACCAGCCAGTCCTCTTGGCTTTTCCTTCAAAATATATCTTGAATTTAACCATTTCTTTCCACCTCCAGTGCCACTGCTCTGGTCCACCATTCATTGCCCAGATGATTGCAATACCTTTGAACTGATCTCCCGGTTTCACCTTTACCCTCCCCTGAGTCTTTTCTTACAGCAGTAGCCAGATTTAACTTTCTATATCTTAAATGATGTCATATGACTCTTCTGCTTAAATCCCTTCAATGTAACTCTCACTCAAAGTAAAAGCCAATGTAATTGCTATGGATTATAAGGTTCCACCCATCCAAGTAGATGGCTTATCTTGTATCCCTTTGATTTCATTCCTTGCTACCCTGTATCTCATTCAGCAACCTGGCTCACTTTGTCTTCCTCCATACTCCCATTTTGGACCTTGGTTCTTGCTGTGGCATATATCTGGCATGTCCTTCCTTCAAATATCTTCATTTTAGCTTCTTCATTTCCTTCAGGCTTTATTTCAAAGTTACCATCTCAGTGATGCCCTTTATAAAAGTTTAGCCATCCCTTCAAATCTTCCTCTCCACACTTTCCTGGATTATTTTTTCTCCCTTTCACGTATCTATTAATATCTAACATGCTATGTCTATTAACTATTTATCTTGTCTATTGTCTCTCTCCCTGTAGAAGGTCTCTGAGGGAGAGTAGCTTTTTCTATTTTGCTCACCGAGGTATTTCTGTGGTGTAAACAGTGCCTGATACATAACAAGTGCTCGCAAGAGATTTGTTGAGTGAATGAGTGATTGAATGAAGCCCATCCAGTGTTGAATATGGTCAAATGTAGACACTGGTGACTTATGATCATTCGGTTTGTGGGAAACACTATGAACATGATAGGATTTTTTTTTCCATAATTTTGTCAGTTCTTCAAAAAAAAGACTACTCCCTCTTTGAAATTTTTTTTACAACATTTTGGATTCATAAATTCCTCCTATGTTTATCAATTAATTATCTTTCTCCCATAGCTATTAGAAAGAAAATGATCAAAAAGCAATCTGAATTTATATATACATAATTAGAATAGTATATATATATATATATATATATATGTATGTATATATATATGCCATACTAATATATTCCATAGAAAATGATTTATACTAGCCTGTTATGAATCATTCTCTGCGGAGATATTTAAAGACATAATATTTTATGTCTTTATGACATAATATTAAAACTATAAGAACCCAAAACATTTTTTTTCTGTGAGAAAAGTGGTATTAATATATTGTTTGAAGAGGATATTTGATAAATAAAACAAGTGAAATGTATGCAGTGTTCATCTTTTAATTAACACTTTGGTGGCTTTTCTTTTAGCCATATCAAATTACTGAAAACATGTATTCAAAAGTTGAATCTTCTAATAGATGACATTTGATTTAGCTCCTTTCTTCTGGATTGGTACTCCTACAGAGATTAATAATTTATTATGCCTTTATTCCTTTCTAATGTTTAATTATAGTTCACAGTATACTGTAGATGCTAAATTGTTAATAAAATGGTTGATTATATATACTTCCTTGGTACTATTCTATTTCAGAGGTCATTTGTAGAAAATCTACAGTGTTTTCTCCTGTGTACCAGGAACTTTAATAGGGACATAATCCAACATATATATTGTTTATAAACTGAAATGACCATAGATTTTTGGAATTAAGGCTCAGTTATTAAGGAATTAAAAAATCAAGCATCTATAATCACTAGTAAGTCATGCATTAGAAGGTTACACAAATATTGAGTCTTATTTAATTATAAATGTTCCATTATTATTAAGAAAATAAAACAAAAAAAAAGAAAACAGAAACTTCCCCATTTCATTTCCTAGGTGCTTATAATCACAGAAGAGCTAAGTTTACCTGGGAAATGGTATGGAGGGTCACAGAGCAACACCATTCCTTTCCCTTCTTTCACTCTGACCTCGGGACGTTCCTCAGGTGGGAAAGGATCAAGATCTAATCATGAAAACAAAAAGGAAAACATTCACTCTCTGGGCAATAGAAAGATTGATACTCATTAAAGTTTATTTTTCAGCTACTAACTCACTTTTAGATACAATAGTTCTCTGTTGGTTTGGTGAAACCTATCAAAGTCAATTAATTCCCTTTTACACACACTGGGATGTGCACACACTACAGAAGAGTATGGACATTGGTAGCACCTGATAACTATTTGGACAACCCTGAAGATTGAGCATTTCCTAAACTTTGTTTCAGATTTAGGAAGAATCTCCATAAGAGTATCTGGAAATAGTGTGTTCAGACGAACCCAGGGCTCTACCAGAGAAAGTTTTAGGGAGGACTCCAATGGGGAGAAGGAATAAAGATGAAGGGCAGGATGCTAGATGAGGAATGTTAAGGTCAACAATCTCTTGCTCTTTTCCAAATTCTGGGTTTTCCTGTTTTATTTCCTCTACTCTCTCCTGTGTATTTGGAACTCACATTTTGCTTGGTTTTTTGATAGCCTACTATTTGATTCTTCATTTGTTTTACTGGTTCTCATTCTGTTTCAGTCTTGCCTCATCTCTTATTCCTTACATGTGATCAGTACTTGAATTATAAAATCTAGTTTTTACTTCTCTCAGTATACTTATGTCCCTGAAAATTTATCATTCCAATAACTACCTTTTTGCAAAGAACGCTTCAAGTCTACTTTTCTTGTCCTGATGCCTCACTGGAATGCCATCCCTGTCCTCAAAACTTAGCTGACATCTATCTCACTGTGGATAACTTAATGTCACCTCTGCATGTGAAGCGACAATTTAAATGCTTCCTCCCATCCTTGAAATTGGTCTTACTTGCGCCCATCCCATTTTAAAGAGAGCAGAATGTTTCTGCCTTTTGACTAGACTTTCCTTAAGAAAATATTGAAGGTCTTTTTCTTTCAATGCAATACAATCTGTTGTGTATTTCTTCAAGGACTGAGTTTATTATTTACATTCCCACTGTCACCACACCAATTTAATCGGACTGCACTTCCTGACCCTGTCTCACTCCCTCCTGGTAATCACTACCACTTGGGTCCTTTTAAAATGTCACTTTCATCCTATAATTCATTTTGCAGAATATTTAAACGCTGACATAAAATCACGCACAGAGAACACCTAGTCCAGCTCCTCTCTCAATACACATTTTTCTTTCAGAATAACCTCTAACTTTTAGTTTAGTGCAATGTTTCTCAAAATATTTTTCATTATTATTGCCCCCAAAATGAGAAATTTTATTTAATTTATTCTTAACAAGAAAAATTAAATACTAAGGAATAAAACTTTTGTTGGGTGGGGCTGAGCGTTGGAGAGCCATAGACCATTATGTTGTAATATCTAAGATGGTACCACAAAAACCAATTTTCACTACCTTGGGGGTGATATCACCCCCACTGAGAATGCATAGCTTAGCATTTCCATTGATAGTAATCTTTAGAAACTTATTCATGATCTTTTTGAACATGGCCTTAGTTTATTTTCCAGTGTTATCTTTCACTACTTCAAGTACATTCATAACACCCCTCATGACATTTTGCTCTCCTGAAATTTTTTCTTCTCCACACAGTTAAGGCCCACTAATCTGGTAAGACACACCTCATCTATGGAGTCCTTCACTTTCTTTTTTTCTTGATTTCTCCTTTTGTTAAACTCTTATGATAACGTCTAAGTTTCACTTCGCCTAAATGCATTTGCCCTTTTTAAAGTTACAATTACTTACATCCAAAGCTCAAGGTTGCTTCAGTGCTTCTGACCATTCCGTAGTTATTTGATGCTAAACAGTAATATACTCCAGCATCTTTCTGTTTGTCAGGATTGTTGATAACAAGGTTTCCTCCTACCATACTGTACCGATCACTTGTCAGATCAATATCCCCATTATTCATTCTCCATCTATGAAAAAAAGAGATAAATGTCATATCAAAGGCCAAGAGGACTGCAAACAGTGTACTGGGCTAACATTGTTCTAAAATAATATGAGTATAGCTCCATGTGAAATCAGATGATTAAGTAGTTGACTCAGAGTGGTATTTCTTCACATCCTATAATTCTGTGCCTCTGGGCTCATGATTTATAATTCAGCTCAGGCACAGAAAGGTAAATGTTCAAGTGTATGAATAATTTCCTTTTTTTTCATAAGGCATCCCAAAGGACAAATATTTCATTGAATTTTGCTGCATAAACTGGTTTCTTAGCAAATATACATGGATTATAAATGATAACCTTTTATGCACTAGTTTAGATTAATGCATATAGATATATTGTATAAAATATTAAAAACATTCCTATAGCAGAAATAAAATATCAATATCTGATTCTAAATATGAGTCATTTTTGAAAAAAACATACTAATTGAAATCAGGATTCTTCTCAGTAAATGTCATATTCTGACCACTAGAGGTCGATCACACTATTTGAACATGATTAAAGTCAACTGGGTCTTCGTTTCCAAGCCACAAATACACTATTGAAGGTATATTTACATGGAGATGATGTTATGAATAAACCAACTAGAAACAGGAATCTAAGTTTCTTGGTGAGATGATGAGAAGATTGCATATATAAAATAGCTGTCAATTAAGTTGACCACCTGCATAATTTTATAATCATGTTCTATCAGGGTTAAGGTTCCATGTCTTCTGCAATGTTATAAGACAAGAGCCATGGTGAACCAGCGGGCTGTGGTCCCATCATTCATTGCCTGGCTGCACAATTCTGATTAGGGTCAGAATCTTGCCAAAGAGGTCTAATGATTTTATAATATTTTTTAATAAATCAAATTACTGGAACATTTTTAGTTTTAAATTTTACTGTGTAGGAAATAATTCAAAAGCGAACAACAGAAAACTGTGCTTTGCTTCTGAAAACCTACCAAATACCAACCCAATGAATAAATCATCCCCCTCACCCCAGCTGATGGCAATATTGTCCCTGACTGAACCATCCAATGTCAAGTCACTTAGTACTTGCCAAGGCAATGGGTTTCTTTGTTAGGCAGTTCCAATTGTTATGTTTTATGCCCCCTCATTATATTTACTTTAAATTTTTATTTATTGCTTTAACTTCTTCCCAGTGGGACTGATTCTGCCCTTGATGTCATATAACGATTAAGTTTTGCTGTGTTAAGGTAAGTTCACAGGTCTATTTTATTTTCAGGAAGATTCACCTTTGCTGTAATTCCTTTTACACAGCTTTAAACACAATTTTTATTGGCGTTCTTGTTATTGTGGGAGACAAGGCAAGATAATGAAAACCTCAAGGCTGATGAGTGAAAGGTAAAGTTCCCTGTTGTAACGTTCATGATGTTGCCACGAATAACAAATTATCCCAGAACATGCCATAAATATAAAAGTACTATGTGAATGACAAAGTGCATGATTACCAAGGTAAGTATGCCTTGCCCTGAATATTAAGTAAATGTTCATAATTGCAAGTGTTCTTCTGTCAGACAAGCTGCATCATGAGCTGAATATTTTTTATTTTGATGTCAAATGCAGATCACCTTCCTAACAATTAAACGTCTACTTCTCCCCTTCAGCTCTCTACATTAACGTGTAGATAATCAGGCCATACTTGCCCTGGGGACTTACGTGCGGATGCAACCCTTGGGAGGGAGTTGGTGATGTATTTGCCAAGCAAAGTTTTGCTTTTCATTGCTCTTTTTTATATTTTAATAAGAAGACTAAGTGGGACTAGCAGGAGGGAGCTAGAGAGAGGTGCTAATCAACATGTACAAAATTTTATTGATGTAAAACTTTGCTTCTTACTGTCTGCTGGATGGTGGTAGTGGCGGCAGCAAAGAGAAGTACACGTTCGTAGAACACTATCTGAGAACAGCCTCTGCTGTTCTTTTCTCTTCCATTGGAGCCTGGAGGCTGATTTGCTTAGGTTCCGTGTATGAATATCAAGGACAGACTGTCACAGAATAACTGTCACAGAATAACCGTCACTGAAGTAGTTTTTGAAATGCTATTGACCCGTCTAGATAGATAAATACTGAAAAAAGTTATATGTTTCTTTGAAAGTCATAAAACCTGTATTTCAGTCCTGGATCTGTGATTTACTAGCTCTGGAGCAGAGAAAGTCAACTTACTTATTCAGGACTCAGCTTCCTCTCCTATAAAATTTTGTACCTGGATTAGATCTTCTCTAGAACCCTCATTAGTTATACTATGCCATGTCCACGGTTATGTACATAAACTCCCATTATATATGACTTAAGGGTAGAAATAAATCTAGCCCATCAAATATTTTCAGAACAAATGTGTTATTTATAAAATATCTACTTCTACTTTTATAAAATTATAAAAATAATTTTAAAGAGATGGTGATTTTATATATAAATTTATATTTATTTTAAGAAAATGTTTGTAATTATAGCCAGAGGCAAGAGAAAATGAGTTCAAGTATAATTAAATGGGGGGAAGGGGTATTCTCCATGATAACAACTTTTTAATAAAAATAGAAAGTTATTTTTCTATCCATGAGAAGAAAAATCTAGTACTAAAATCAACTTTGTTGACTGACAACCTTCAATTAACTCAGGTGACATTAGCACACTAGAGCCCCAATTTCCCCATCAATCACTTGCTTTGTTTTCCTGGAACCAAAATCCACTGGCATTTGCTTAAGTTTTAAATCTTATTCTTTACATCAGGCTAGAAACTGTTAGTATACTTTTCTGAATACTCTGAAACAAGAGAACCAAATGTTACCTTTTATATGATAGCATAAATATGTACCCCAGAAAAACATAAAGAGGTATGTTATATAGATTGTCCGATAAGTAGAGACATTTAAGGAATTTGCTTTGTTGTCTGGAATATAGATTTGAGACTACTGAAAAAATAGTGCTTTCTAGAGTTATCTATGTAAGAAGCTCTTTAAATGTAGTTAATACAGAAATACTATCCATCATCTTTAGGTATGAGTTATCCAGGCCAATACATACAAAACCAGTTTATCCTCAAATGCATATATTTAAATTGTGCATATTATTCATATAACCATTTTCTTACTTAATAGCATGATCTCCATTAGCCAGTTTTTAAGTGGATAATGTCAAATGACACTGGCATTATCTGTGCAGGAAATAGGAAGTGAATTATTTGCATATATTTGCAAAAACTATCTATTTGGGTATTAACAACTTTAAAAAAAATAACCCGTATGACAATATTTTTGTTAACGTTCCTGGACTTCGTAGAAAGCTTTATGCCATAGCTTTCTCTATAGATACAGGGTCATAGATGCTGATCTGTAATCTTTAGTCCAACACTTCTTTCTGAAAAGAGCAATGAGATACATTACTTGTAAACTGGGAAAGGGCTGGCTCGTGCCCTACAGTTTAGTGAAACTTTTCCTTCCGGTGACTCCTCTGGATAAATGGTATTGATTGGTTGTTCTTCAAAAATTGGTCCAAATCCTTTGTCTTCCTCAGAAACTATAAGAAAAATACAATTATTTTACATTGTTCTATTTTACAAATCAAAGATAATTTGGGTACATTAAAAAGTTTTTTGAAAAAAAGGTCAGAAACATGGAATCTCCATTTTCATTCAAACCAAAGATATTTGCCACTATAATCCTGAAGGAAAATGTTCAGGTTCTTTATTCAAAATTCTTTTCTGCCCATCTCTCAGCATTTCTTCAAAAGCACTCTGCGGTGCCATGCTTCACTATTTACGGCTCCTCATGCAAGTCATGCTTTCTATGACTCTGACACTTTGCACTTACTTTTCCTCTTTCTGGAATCACCATCTGACTTTTCTCCTCTTATCAAAATTTGTACACTCCTGGAATCCCTGGTGGCGCAGTGGTTGAGAATCTCCCTGCCAATGCAGGGGACATGGGTTCGACCCCTGGTCTGGGAAGATCCCACATGCTGTGGAGCAACTAGGTCCGTGAGCCACAACTACTGAGCCCACGTGCCACAACTACTGAAGCCCATACGCCTAGAGCCGGTGCTCCGCAACAAGAGAAGCCACCGCAATGAGAAGCCTGAGCGCCACAACAAAGAGTAGCCCCTGCTCACCGCAACTAGAGAAAGCCCGTGCACGGCAACAAAGACCCAATATAGCCAAAAATAAATAAATAAATTAGAAAAAAAGAAAAAAAAAGTTTAAATCTAAAAAAAAGAAAAAACTTTGTACACTCCTTTATGATTTAGTCATAGCGTTAGTTCCTTCACGAAGCCACCTCTCCAACCCCTCCTAGCTTTAGTTGGTCCTCATTTATGTTCTCATAACTCCCTATCAGGCTTATGACACTTAACACACCTGCTGTGATTCTTGATACAGCTTTCTGTTTCACTAGATTGCAGATGCCTGGGGACAGGTCTGGAACATACTAGGTACTTAACAACTTTTGAACAACATAACGAATGAATTTCTAGATGCTCTGGGGAAATGAGTCCTTTTTGGGGGTCAGTTCTTGTTTAATTTTTGTTTTTGTCTTTAAACATGTGACCAGCACTAGTACTTAGCAACATCTAGAACAATCAGTAAACTAATTACATGATATGGGATCTGGCCAACTCATTTAAAAACTACCACAAAAATACCACAAAATCTACCACACACACAAAAAAAATCTACCACAAAAATAGTGTTGAGAAGCAGTTGTTCCTGACTGTGTATCCTCTCTGAAGGGCAGGTGTGACACGTCATAGCAGGATGAGGAGAAGAGATTCACTCCCATGTCATCAGTGTGGCACCATTTACAGAGCACAGCTAAGAGCCATATATCCCAAATGAATTAATACTGATGCATATGACTAGAAATGAGGAATAGTCTTACATGGGATCATTGTAATGTCTCTACTTGATCAAAAGCTATGGTTCACTCCTCCAATTTACTTTTTAAGAGAGAGTGTAAGGCAAATGCTACACTGAAATTTTGGTTGTTCTAACATTAAACTTAAGGATAAAAGCTTTCTCCCAGTTTCTCTTAACAAGAAGTTTAATTATGTCTTTTAAATCTTGCTTTAGTACTGTTTAGCAGTGCTTTTGGAAAAATTATTTAATGTCTCCAAGACTCAATATCATGCTTTATAAAATGTGGATAATAATAAAATCTATCTCATTGGACTATTGTGAGAATTACATTGAGACAATCCATGTAGTCAGTAATCAATAACTACTGATTCTCATGAATTTGCCAATGCTTACAAAATTTAATTTAAATATCTTATGTATATCAGCTCTTAGACTAATTCCAAAAACTTCAGGGGCCAAATTTTATTCATTCTTGTAGCTATGGTGCCATAAGCATTATGTCAATACATATTTCTGTGTACATAGATGACTAACAAAAACTTTCAGTTAGTTTCTCCCAGTATGAAGCATTAATTTTTCTAAACTGACCTGAAATATTTAAAAGGGAGAAGCCTCATTTTTAGTTGGAATTTGCTGAAATTGCCATTCAAGAATTTATAGACCTTAGTTACATTCCAAAACCACCATTCTATTTCAGACCGCAGATAAATTGCTGGATCAGAATTGGAGGAACCAGAGAAACTGGTATTTAGCTCCAGCTGTGCAGTGTTCTAGCAAAAAATCTTACAAAGACAAGCAGAGGAGTTCAATTTTATTAATATATTTTGATTCTCTTCTGGAAGGTAAGATGACTTCTATTCTCACTTTACCCCCTGATGAATTATGAGTTTAGTATGAAACTTTTTGAACAATTAAAAAAAATACCTAAATAGACTAAATATTTAGAATACTAAAAATAAAGTGTTTAGGGGAGTTTAAAGCTCATGGATATCTTCTAAGTACATTGTATTTATATACAAGCCTGATGATTATGGTATTACTATCATTACCAATAGAAAAGATAATCAAATTTAAAGAGGAATGGATGTTTGGTGCAATTATGCATATAATTTAAGCAGAAACCCCCTGATCTGCACTGGATTAGATCTTGAGTTTCCATTTGTTTCATCAGTGGCAGCATAAGAATTTTAGATGGTCATCTGTGAGTCTACAGTTTGAACTAGAGGTGTTGGTTGTCCTTAATTCAGTCAATGACTTGATTCTGACTTTGCATATGGTGAAGTTTTGAGATATAATGTCAAAAGCATGATCCATGAAAGAAAAAAATTTGATAAGTTGGACTTTATTAAAATTTAAAAGTTATGCTCTGTGAAAGACACTGTTTTAAAAAATTTATTTTTTAAATTAATTAATTCATTCATTTTTGGCTGCCTTGGCTCTTCGTTGCTGCATGTGGACTTTCTCTAGCTGCAGTGAGCGGGGGCTATTTGTTGCGGTGCGCAGGCTTCTCATTGCGGTGGCTTCTCTTGTTGCGGAGCACTGGCTCTAGGTGCACAGGCTTCAGTAGTTGTGGCCCGTGGGCTCAGCAGTTGTGGCTAGCAGGCTCTAGAGCGCAGGCTCAGTAGTTGTGGCACATGTTAGTTGCCCCGTGGCATGTGGGATCCTCCAGGACCAGGGCTCGAACCTCTGTCCTTTGCATTGGCAAGCTGATTCTTAACCACTGTGCCACCAGGGAAGTCCCCTATGAAAGACACTTTTAATAGAATTTCAGGTCTTTAAGGTTAGGGATTTTTCTTTAGGTCGACTCCAACTTACATCAGAGAATTTTGCAGTAAGCAGCAAATTGAAAAGACTGTCAACTTAATTAAGTATCTGCTTCGTTTAATAATGGTGATTACACACTATTTCACAAAATTTGAACTCATCTCAATAGGTGCAGGGTTTCATTACCTAAAGATTCTTCAACAGTATTGTATTTCCAATGTAGAAATAGTTAATCCTGGCCTGCTAGCACCTGCTTCTAGAGTGCCGTCTGGTAGTGCCAGTATAGGGTTTGTAATAATCCTGAATTCTCAATTTAATTTATAATTTTATTAGCCTTCTTGAAATAACTACTTTTATCACTTTGAAATAAAGTGAGTTTTGTTCATTCCAAGTTGCCTTGATTATTTAAAGTACTGTACAGTGCTTTGAAATACAACAAAGACAGTTGCACATAAACATACATCAATATGGAGGTAGAGATTAGATTTGCATATTTTCATAAAATGCATATTTTTTGATAGTGTATCTTTTTTCATTTTTACTTTATTTTATTTCTTAATATTTTTTATTGTGGTACGTCACATAGTATAAAACATACTATTTTACCCATATTTAACTGTACAGTTCAGTGGTACTGAGTACATTCACACTGTCGTGCAACTCTCACAATCATCTGTCTCCTGAATTTTTCAACTTCCTAAGCTGAAACTTTGTCCCTGTTAAACACTAACAACTCCCCATTCGCCCTCTCCACCCCCCCACCTCCTGGCCCCTGGCATCTACCAACATACTTTCTGACTCTATGATTTTAAGGTATATGCCTTTGAGATAAAAATCGGTCATCTTTTAGTAAACTGAAAATATTGTTTATAGTTTCTTCATCATGATCATAATGCTTAGTTCTTTTTTGTTTTTCTGGAAAAGATACCAGCAATGAATATTTCCATTGAAAATAATGGAATGCCACATGTTAATAATGATGGGACTATATCTATTGATAGGCAATCCCTCAAAGGATAGATGTAAAAATAAAACACTTTTGGGATGAGCTGGGTTGAAGTTTATAGGCCAAACTGGTTATTATCAGTGTCCCATGCTATTTTTTCTCAATGACAAGTGCTTTTCCAAAATTATATGCAGATATTTTCTAGTACTCCACTTCCATCTGCCCTTTATAGGAGGAGACAACAAAACATTTAAGGGATAAAAATATGAAGCTAATTTCTGATAAAATATTTAATTTATTTTTCACTTGAGAAAATATTACATTTAAGATATTTCCCTTTGCCCACTTTCTAGAGCAAAAAGCAGAACATGACACACCACATCACGTTAGTGTTTCTACTTAGTATATTTTATAAATGTGCATTTCTAGCTTTTGTAAATTTTTCGAGCCTGATTAAAATAATGTATAATATTCCATTAGGTGGTTTACAAATTACTCTATACATTTTATTTTGAGAACATATTTGGGCTCTGGGAAGATAAATTACTCAACACAAGGTTTTGAATTGTTGTGGCATGCTCAGTGTGAACTTCTGAATGTGAACTTCATAATCCCCTTGAATACTATCTGAGCTCATTGCTCTGTTAGCTCAGCTAGGGAGCCCAGATCAAGGAAAAAGAACTTTCAGGGGGAATACAACACAAGGTTCAGCAAAGGATCCATTAATATAAGCATTATAATCTCCATTAACAAGAATTAAGCCATCCACTGCTTTTCTTCTAGGGCCATGGAAATAATTAGATGACAAATGATCATGCTTTGGAAGTATTATGGGGTTAAAGGGTACAAGAAACACATGGATAATATGTTAAAAAATAAGATTATTTTTAAAACACATGCTCTTTTTTGTACTGGATATATTCTTCTAAAAAGGAGCACACAATTATATAGATGACTTCTCAAGCTAATTGGTGACAGCACTTCACTCTTTTTTTGATCTACTCAATGCAAATTTGTGTATTTTCTACCATATAGTGGTAATATATTGCAGAAGTAAGTTCATTTCTTAAATCCGATCAAGAAGATTAATAGAAAAATAGAAATCATGTATGAATATTTGCTGTCAAATTCACAGATGTGAGCAACAGGCAAAAACTGCTGCTTTTTTCAGTAGCATTCTCAGTTTCATGGTTAATGTAATCACTTAGTTGTATGATCTTAAATGGTATTACTTCACCTCTCACTATATAGAGATGGTCCACTGTAACCTTGCTATCCTATTTTATCTCTGGAAATTGAAAGTATAATTACTATCTGTGCTTGAGAGTTTTTTTTTTTGAGAGTTATTTTTTATTCATTTTATATTCATTATGAATCAAATCCTATTTCTCATTCTGTAATATGTCATCTCAATCTGTTAGTTTTCAAACATAATTTTATATAAGTATGCTGTAATAAGATTCTCAGGAAAAAAATCTATTAGAAAAAAGCAATGAAAACAAAATTTTAACACAGTCTAATATTAGAATTTTTACAATATTTACAATGCTACAGTGGTTATGGGATAGGGAGTGTTGTAGGCTCTCTTGAAATACAATAAACTCTCCAAATGAAACAATATTTAAATTGTCTCAAAGCATGCTTCTTGTCTTCATTGTCAATCGTTCCCCACTGATAAGAGAACAAGGACATTTAGGGCTTAGGCTTTGAATACTCTGGTGCCCTAATTCTTTAGTCTCATGGGTAATAGGTAACATTGCAGTAATTTATCATAACTAAAATATAAGGAGTTGGCCTTGAGAATGTGCAGAAATCCAATAATTAGAAGGAAGATTAGGATCTGGTTAGCAGAATGGTTAAGTTGACTAAATTTTCCTTAGCATGGCATTACCTGCCTAAGAAGAGCCTATCACATTTCTTGATGGCAACCATTTCCTTGACCTATGGTCCAACCCTGAAGCTCTAGACACTGTGTTTTGCATAACTATCTGGACATCTGTCCACACCTACCTTATGTCTACCTATGTATGCTGCCACAAGCCAAGGAATGATGGGGATACCAGAAGCTGAAAGAGGCGAGGAAGGAGCTTTCCCCTACAGGTTTTAGCAGAAGCATGACCCTGATATCTCCTTGGTTTGGGACTTTTAGAACTGTGAGACAATAAATTTCTGTTGTTCTAAGCCACCCAGTTGGTGGCACATTATTATAACTATAGCTGTCCGAGGAAACTAATACATATATTACACTTAATAATAAACTGTTGAACTTTAATGAACTAACCTTTCTCAAATTTATTTGACAATGAATTCCTACTAACATCCTGCAGAACAAGAGTTCTTTGAATTAGTGGTCTAACACAGCCCATATTTGCCCACATCTGCACTTTATTTGTGCCACTGCCTCTAAGAATTAGCTCCATTTCTAATAATTGAAATACTTTGAGTTTCCCTTACCTACTAGCTCCATCATTAAATACTCATTTATTCCTCAAAGTAATTGTTTTAAAATGCTTATTTCTCTTATAAATCTGTTAATCTTCTTTTTATTATTCCCTATTATATGTAAGGTTCTTGAAGTCAAGAAACATATCTCACTGATCTTTATATAGCCTAAATGTAGTTATTCCTAACTCACAAGGAGGAAACAGAAATAGTTTTGATGTGCTTCATGCTAGGACTGTCCTTTTTCTTAATCCCCTACAGATGGAAAGTCAGACCCACTCTGGCATGAATATCTTGCTTTGGCATGGAAGTTGTTGCATTGGTTGCTCAGTGATTCTTCCTAATTATTCATTCTCCTACCACTATGCTGTGGCTTTTATCAGTTACCAGTTTTACTATGTTTACTGAGCACTTACTATGTATGTCACTGTGCTGGAAGCTATTGTCACATTATTATTTTTTATTTTTTATTTTTTTGCGGTACACGGGCCTCTCACTGTTGTGGCCTCTCCAGTTGTGGAGCACAGGCTCCGGACGCACAGGCTCAGCAGCCATGGCTCACAGGCCTAGCCACTCCACGGCATGTGGGATCTTCCCGGACTGGGGCACGAACCCGTGTTCCCTGCATCGACAGGTGGACTCCCAACCACTGCACCACCAGGGAAGCCCTGTCACATTATTTTTTTAGTTCTCACAAGAATCCTGTGATTGTTACATGTTGGAAACTTGAGTCTCATAGAAGTTGAATAATTTGCACAAGATCCCATAACTAGTGAATACCAGGTTGACTATGTAAATCCAGGCTGGCCTTACTCTAGATTCTTTTTTTTGCAGTCTACTATATTGCCTATATTTCTGGCAAGAACTGTTCAGTGGTTGAAATAGAATCTAAACTAGCAGGATTGCTAATTATATTCAATAAAAAATAAACAATAAATTTTGCAAGGTCTTTGGATTTCTAATTAAACTGAATCTTAAGGTTCCAAGTTCATTAACTTTAGTTAAAGTGATGTGTGCAGCAAAGCAGGAGGCTTTCAAAATAAGCTAGATTTTTACAATATTGAAAATATTGCTTTAAAGTTTAGTAGCATAGGATTGTTACAAAGCATGCAGGAAAAAATACAGGTTGCGTTGAATATATTCCATCTGCTACAATCTTCTAGTTGGATATTTGTTCGTGGTGTATCCATTCATTCATTCTGGCAATCAAACAAGTTGCCTGAAGACCCTAGATAAATCATCTTACAAAATTTCCAAGTGCTCTAACATTAATCACTTGCTTGAAGTTTGGAGAATTAATAGCTTAAAGCAGGATGAAATAGGATTTATTTGAGGAAAGCTATTTAAAAATTAACCCTTTCATCAACTTACCTCCATGACCATACCTTCTGTGCCATGTAAACTCTAAAAAGAAAAAAAGAAAAAGAAAAAAAATTAATCCCCAAAGCAACTCTTCAGGTTGTGGTCTCAAACATTACTCAGATAACTAAGATATTAGTTAATGAAATAAGATTACTGGCCTTTCACTCTTAAGGCTGAAGTATCACCATATCTTTGCAAATATTTATTTCTTATCTTTGCAGTTTTATAGTTGTAGCACTAAAATTTATGGTCAACAGAATTAGTATGGATTTTCAGTACTAATAAGATTATTTTTGTTTTATTTTATTCATAAAGGTAATACAGCAATAATAACCTTACCACAAAATTTTTCTTTCTTATATTTATATAATATATAAGCATATAGTTATATATGTGTGTGTGTATAATTACGTGGTTATATCAATGTCATTAAAATTTTTAAGTACTGATAAAATTATTATATTTTTCTTGATTTTGAAGTCATCATAATAAAAATTACTCCCTAAATTAAAATAACTTTTTTATTCCCTTAATAATACATAAGAAATACAATAAGATGCCTATCAAGTTCATCATTAAAGCAATCAAGGGGAACTGATAAATGATAAAATGATATCCAACTAAGTCTTGAACTTAATAACAACTCAACAAGCACTGACCTAAGGTAATTGAGACAAAGGTATCAGAAAAAACTGATCTTTGAAAACATGTTGCTTCAGATAAAAATACAACGTACCTCTCCTTGTAGAAAATATTTCTGAATATTTCACACTTGTCTTTGAAAGACAGAAATATAGTATTTGTTTGTCCTAAAACTACAGCATTCTTAAAACTGCTTTGTTATTAAGTTCCTGAATACATTGTAGATTATTTCTGAATTGTTTTTCATAAGATTGACCAGCCAATAATAAAAATTAAATTATATTAACTTATAAATAAAAAAGAACAAAGGTAACAAAAGCTTAAAATCCATTATTTTCTAATTATTTTACTGTATTTTACTTTTATGTATGCTAATGAGGTTAAGTCTATTATAATTATATAGTGAACATACTGTATAATGGTGAGCTGTTACATATCTTTTCTGCCACCACATTAAATGATTTCAAGTTGAAATTGAGAATAGTAGGACGACTTACTCTATAGGAATTAGCAAATGCTACACAGCAGGGATTTTTCTTTTCCTCCCAGAGATCCAGATTTTAAACATTTACCAGCACATCACTATATAAGACTGATTAACTAAATCTTGTGAATTTTAATTGAAACTAAAAATAAAAAAAGAAAAGAAAACAAGGGCCAATCTTAATATATATGAATTTACTTGTCTGACCCAGGTGTCAAAAGAAAATATTAATTCTAACTTTATACACCAGATTCAATGAAGTGAACAGCATATTGTTTACATTGACATAATTTTTGGAGATTATACAAAGGATATTTCTTACCTGATAGACAGGTTGTAAAAGATACAATCACAAGGTGATTGACCAGCAACCACATTTTCATCTTGTGTTCAGTAGAGGTTAGGTTCAATTTTCAGAAAAAGTTTTAACTTTATGGCAGTTGGAGAATATTAAACACCTTCATAAAAAGATGAGAGAGAAGAGAAGAGAAGAAAAGAGAAAGAAGAGAAGGAAAAGGGAAGAAAAGGAAGGGAAAATGTTCATCATTTGGGGTCAACAATATTACCAATTCTATTTTATTTTATATTTCTTTTTTTTTTTTTTTTTCTTTTTTTGCAGTACGCGGACCTCTCACTGTTGTGACCTCTCTCGTTGCGGAGCACAGGCTCCGGACGTGCAGGCTCAGTGGCCATGGCTCACGGGCCCAGCCGCTCCATGGCATGTGGGATCTTCCCAGACCGGGGCACGAACCCGTGTCCCCTGCATCGGCAGGCGGACTCTCAACCACTGCACCACCAGGGAAACCCGTATTTTATATTTCTTATTTGTAGAATGTTTTAGTTCATTTATGTACATTTGTAAACCCCATGTTGTAATGAAAAGAGTAGATTCTGCATCAGGGCTTCAGCTGCCTCCCAGTATTGACATGGTAACAAACATGAGCATGTCACTCAATTGATATGTTTTAGTTTTTAACTTTTTAATAATTGAGCATAGTAATATGTTTTTTACAAATAGCACAGTTGTGAACATTTCAATGTCAATTATTTAAATTGAAGATTAAATTTACTTGAAGGGCTGGTAGAAAGATTTAATAAAAGATATATTTGTACAAGGGCTTTGTAAATGCATAGACACTGTACAAGAGTTATACGTTAGCATTGCCTGTTGGTGGCTTATGGAAAAATTTTGCCAGAAATGTTAATTTTTAGACATTAAGATGTATTGATTAATAATATATTCATTCCCTTTCCCCTTCTTCATTTCTTTCTTTTATTCATTTAACAGAAAGTAAATAATTACTCCTTATAAGGAAGGATCTAGGTTTTGTGTGGCCAAATCTTTAAAATTTGGAGAACCATCTTTAAAGATAAAAAGATAAAATTACTAATATAAATAAGCTATGAAACTATGCAGCAGTCTAAATAAAATACCTTGCTTTTATAAATTCTGCAAAAACTTATGACCACGTGATTATACTGGTGAGGTTTCAGGATGTTGAAATAGCCCCATGTAAGTGAGGGGTCCCATGACTTAAGCTTCATCATCTTCTTTGTATATCCATCTACGACCAAGCATACAGATAAAGGAATCTATAAGAATGACATAGTCTGCTTACCCTTAAGAAGTTCACAGATCAATAGGAACACTTATGTGTACACAAGTCAGTGCAGTGAAACTTTTTTGGATCTACATGCTATTAAACTTGAAAGCATGTTAATAATTTTAATTAAAAGCATTGCAGGGCTTCCCTGGTGGTGCAGTGGTTGAGAGTCCGCCTGCCGATGCAGCAGACACGGGTTCGTGCCCCAGTCCGGGAAGATTCCCCATGCCACGGAGCGGCTAGGCCTGTGAGCCATGGCCACTGAGCCTATGCATCCGGAGCCTGTGCTCCGCAACGGGAGAGACCACAGCAGTGAGAGGCCCGCGTACCGCAAAAAAAAAAAAAAAAGCATTGCAAAATACATCACAGTGGGAATGGGCCTGGTGGTGACAGGCAGGGCATTATGGTGGAGGTATAACAAATTTTTTAATGTTCCAGGGCATTAGAAAGAGACTTCTTCAATTGGGACACAGTAGTCCCTTCAATTTGAAAGGATATTAAATCAAGTTTTCAAAGATTATATAAGAAATAGGATAGAAAAACCTCATGACATAAAATTGAATGTAAAATATTAAGATAGAGCATAAAAGCAATTCTGAAAAGAAAATATGTAATGTTATGATGATCAATATATAAATACATTTAAATATTATCCAAAACAGCAAAAATAAAATGGTACTTATTTGTTGCATCATAATGACATTTAAAGGTACTACTTATTTTTTTTAATATGTTGGATTTAAAGACTATATTTACACCCACCCCCTCAATTTGCCAGAATCCTAACATTTGCAGAGACTGGTAAAAATATTTAGTTGGTACTACATGGACCAGGAAAAACATATTTGCCCCTTTTGGTGTATAGGTTATTTTACAGTGAAAAATCATTTATTTCTAGAAAGAAATTGAGTTGAATTCTTAGAGAAAACATAGCAGAAATGGGTAAACTTAGCAACAGGAGATATTTAAAATATCTTTGCAAGAGGAAAAATATTCAAAAGATAATTTTTAAATGCCAGGATTGATTTATGACCAATTTATTTCTCTTGGACATATGTAAGAAGGTGAGAACTACACATCTCTATAAACTGTATTAAATCTACACTTCTAAATTTAAATTTTATTTTATTTCTTTTACTAAGCAGAACTGATCAGAGAGAAAAAGAAACAGGTAAATAAATGTGAAGAATGAAAAAAAAATCCTTCAGGAGGCAGGGAAATCAATGAAATGATCTATGGAAGGATATTAGCTTTTTATTTTGTTATCATTAATATTTAAATATAACCTAAATTAAAATTATTGAAACTGTGCACATTGTTTATGTCTCCTAAAGTTTGTCTCGAAAAATGTACATTTCAGCATTTTCTTGGCCTATTGGTTTCTAATTCCTTTCATTGAATTATGCACACTAATTAGGACAAGTTCCTTTAATGAGGAGGAAGGTAGAAAGGCAAACATAAACTGTGCCAAAACTGCTGTTTCAATCAAACAGTTCTTTTTGTAAAGATTAATTTAGATAATATATTTGCAAACATTTTGCAAATTACAAAGCATGTTCGGTTTAATGTGGCAGTAATTATTGGATTTTAAATAGTTCAAATTTATCAATTAATAAACTGTTTAAATCGATAATTGTAAAGTAATTCTGAACAGTAACTCTACATACTAATAATATTCAACGTAAGAGCAAGGGATGCTGCTGCAGTTTGTGTATTGTGTGTAGAGGAAGCAGTACTGACCAGAAAGAAAAAGAATCAGGTAAAAATGAAGGACAATTACAGTGAGAGTATCCTTCAGATTATTAATTTTGATGAATTGTGTGAGTGAGATTTTGGTCTGTTTAACTCATTGAGTCTACAGGGAATCTGGGAAAGAAAGAGGGCAGGTCTAAAGGAAGGTTAGCTGTGTCTACACAGAGCAAGTGATTTCAGGAAATTATAAATAAGGTACAGAAGGAGTTTCTAGGTCAGGGATATTATTTTACATTTCCTTCTTAGACAACACCCACAGTATATGGGAAAGTGAGGTACGGCATAGTAAAAAGAGATCTGGGGAAGTCAGCCAGACCTTGTCTGAAGTTCGGCTCAACCATTATTTAGCTTGTAACTTTGGGCAAATCACTCAAGCTCTGACTCTAGTTTTCCTCTGCACAAAGTATGAAAAAAATGTCTATTTCATAGGACTATTACAAGCATTGCATAAGATTGTGCAATGTGAAATGTTTACTGTGAAAGTATTCGATAAATATTAACTATTGTTCTATGAGATCTTAGGTCCATCAGGCTACAGGAGAAAACAACATGTCATTGTTTATTGTTATGCCTCTAATGCCTGGCACATAAAAGCCATTTGATATATATTTATTGAATAAATGAAGAAATGACTGGACCATTCCATAACTGTATTCCAAAACACTTACCACAAACAAAATTAAACTTTAGTTCCTTAGAATAAGGATAGGATGCTGACAATAGGTAATAAGGAGTATCTCTTAATGGGGCTCTGGTCTATGATAGAGATTATTGCTGCATATAAATAAACTCTAGAAGAGGAATATTCTAAGTAGCAATGTTTTAAAGCATTTTTATTATGCACTTTATTGAGTGTTGGAAGTCTCTGTCTTCTGATTTGAATATGGTCACTCTAGTCAGAAGGAAACATTTTTCATTATTTTGAGCCACACTATCTTTTCCTTCACTCCAAAATATTGCCTATTTCAATAGGATAGTGAGTCCTCATTCTGGCAGAATGTATTTTATTTTATTTAATAGATTTCTTGTTGTTTCAGTATAAAAACATCTCTCGCATGTGTGCACCCATTTGTTTTCTGCTGCTGATTTGTTTTCTTGTGTCCCCAGTTATCCCATCACTGTGACTCCTGATCCTATCCTCTCAGCAGTGCAGTAGAGGAGAGAGGCAGCAAGGCTGTGCCCATGCTTACTAGTGTGGCAGAAATGGCTCTTCTTAATTGTCCGTTGAGGATCTGCCACTCAGTAATCCACAGACAGATCCCAGCCCCCATGGGCCTGAAAGTGTTGCAGCAAGTGAAGTGGCATAGGAAGAAAACAAGTCGGACAAAGATGTGCCAGTTAAAGGAGTGAACATTTTCCTTCTCAATAACCAGAAGAACAGAATGACCAGCTCCTGGAGCCCGGGTATGCATTCCTGTCCCCAGGCCATACTGTGCTGTCCAGCTCCCTGGTTTCTGCTGCTCTCAGCCTAGGCCTTACACCAGGCAGTGCAGATGCTTCCCCCCAAAACCCATCACAACTCTATAGGTGTCCAGTGACTGGTGTTTTTCTAACATGTATTGCAACTATAGTAATTTCCAAAGAACTTAACTTCTTTTCTCCAACATCGTTTACTAAATCTCTTCTTACTCATGTATTTAAACAACTACAACAAAAAAAATATATAATAAGGCAACACAGGGTGACAATCTCTATTCCCTTCCTTCCTTCTCCCTTCTGTCTTTCCATGCTTTTCTTTCTCCAACCTTTCTCTCTTTACTTTAGATGATGCTATTGTTCTCCTTTGAGAAATTTGGTCCATATCTATGTATGTATTTTTTATTCAAAAAAGCTTCAACAGGGCTTCCCTGGTGGCACAGTGGTTGAGAGTCCGCCTGCCGATGGAGGGGACACGGGTTCGTGCCCTGGTCCGGGAAGATCCCACATGCCGCGGAGCGGCTGGGCCCGTGAGCCATGGCCGCTGAGCCCGCGCATCCGGAGCCTGTGCTCCGCAACAGGAGAGGCCACAACAGTGAGAGGTCCATGTACCGCAAAAAAAAAAAAAAAAAAAAAAAAGCTTCAACAGTACATTAACAAACATTTAGCCACTAAAAATTATTCACAAAGTATTTAGTGCTGCTGTATAATCAAAGCTTGTTCCATCAATATCAATAAATCTAATATTTCATTGAACCGATGCTTATTCAAGCATTTACATTGAGAGAGAACAAAATTTTAGAAATATTGAGAAAATACTAATATGTATTAGCAAATTGTCACACCTCTTTCAGAAAGAAAAAAGATTTCGGGGGGGTATTGGGAAACTATTCTGATTTATCCTCAACACAGCTCATGAAAGGCCATGTTAAAAAATATTTAACCTAATTTTTTACTTATGATACTCATCACTCTGCTCTGGTTCTAAAGAATATTTGCTATAAAGTTTAGTTTCCAGAAAATAGAAGAAGCTTGTTGGTGCTGAACACAGATGATTCTAGGTGAAAAGACATCAATAGCTCTTACTCTACAAAACCAGGGGACATTTTATCCTCGACTCAATCTGAAATTCTGCCTTTGCTGCACACATCACTTCATTTTCCTGAGGTGTCAGTCACCCAGTATGTAGAATGGAAATCCAAGTCCATTCTTCAGAAGATTGTTGTGAGGAGTAAATTATTTACGCATATGGATACATGTGTGTAAGTAAAAGCCCTTTGACATCTGTATATAACAGAAGTCAAAACATTAAAGTGAAATTAGCTAAAATTTTCCAGAAATAAAATTAGCTTTTTTGGCTGCACCACACAGCATACAAGATATCTTAGTTCCCTGACCAGGGATTGAACCCATGTCCCCTGCAGTGGAAGCACGGAGTCTTAACCACTGGACCACCAGTGGTTTTAAAAATTTTAAAAATGGGAATCTTTTAAAAAAGGAATATTATATATTTAAAAATTCTTATCCTTTAGAAAGGAGATACTGTATATACTACACATTAAGCATTTGTATATCAATATTTTACAGCTCCAGTTAATTTTCAGATTATTAAAAACAATTTAAACATAGGAGACACAACTCCCTCTACCTATATAATTGCATACTTTACATGGTCTTCTCCAGCCTCATACTGACTTCTTTAAACTCTATTATCAAATTATTATTGTCTCAGTCTAATAGTTTTTAACAGTGTTTTAGCAGCTTACAGATGTAAAAAAATTTGAAGAACATCCTGTTCTAAGCCAAGGAATAACAGTACACAGCCAAGAAAGACACCACATTTTCTGAAAATGATTATAAACATTATCCTTCTTTTCCAGAAGAGTCATACACTGTTCAACTAACAGGTAGAATGTGATGGTTTTCAGATTGCAACTGCCTTAGCTGCAGAAGCAGCCTGCCACTTGATTATGTGTGAAGTATATGTAAAAAGAAAAGCAATATAATAAATACATTTCAAAACATTTCAATAAATATAAAATTATCAGTCTGTGAAATTAATGACTTGGAGGCTGCTGAGGGAAAAATATCTAAAGGCTTTCTGAAGATATGGGTATTTATTGCATGCTGACAGCACACCTTGCATTTTACAGAAAACTGAATGCTCATATTTTTAGATAATTGGATTTATGATTAAATTAATTACTTGCTTATTTCTAAAATGATGTAATGCCTGCAGAAGGACTTAAAAATAATGGAACCCTGCTTGTGATATTTATAGCACATATTTCTTGCCAGCCCATGATGTCATGCAAGATTATAACTGATGTAGTCATGCTTTTTGTTCGGATAGTTTCAGTAAACCATCATTTTTATATGATAAATAAACTGAGAGTCCAACAGACTTTTTGTCCCACATTTCAGGAGTATGTGTATGTGTGGTTAGATATCTCTTGAAATTCAAGAAAATGCAGAAAGTTCTTGCTGATTCTAAACTATTTCCCCAATGGAACTGACATGGTACCAATACTACATAATTATTTTGCTTGAAATTACAAAATTGAGATGCTAATGGAAAATAGATATAGTAATAATAAGCAAATAACGCAATATGATTTCTTCATTTGCAATTCCAAAAATCATTGATTCAGTCAATGAATAAGGAGGGGCTGCTTTGTCAAGCAAGATTTAAAACCCAAACATACATGTGGGATTCCACTCAACCTCTTTCTCATCAGTGTACTAATAAGAATCCGTTTATGAGGGAGATCAAGATGACAGGGCAGGAGGATGCTGGGCTGACCTTCCACCATGAACACATCAAAATACACCTACACATGGAACAACTCTTGCTGAAAACAACCTGGAGACTGACAAGAAAGGCTCTTCCACAACCAAAACTTTAAAGAAAGATCCACATCAGGTAGGAAGGGAAATCAGGTAGGAAGGGAAAAGAAGTGATTTGGTCAGGGTCCAGGCCCCTAGCAGGGGACACAGAAGAGGAATGAGGATATCACAGGCTTGATGATCCTTCCCGGGGATCAAATCACATATGAGGCCCCCCAGCCATGGAGTCAGACCCTGGTGAGATGAGTCCCCTTAGCTGGTTTGAAAACCTGTGAGACTTAACAGAGGGCTATGAGAAACCAAGACTTTTCTTGTGAAGAGTGCTTGCAGATGTTTGCTTACTCCCAGGAGTGGTGCAGAGGCTGTAGATTGAAAATTGCCTGGAATTCTGACCAGTTTCCTGTGATCATCCCAGCACACACCTCAGCCCATACCAGGCACTGGATCTAGCCCCTCTTGCACTGGTGCTGCTCTCCATTAGGGTGAAAGCTGCCATTGCCAAGGAGACTTTACACAATTAGAATGAAACCAGCTCAGATACAAACTTTAGGGCTTCTGTTCCAGCACCTTGGGCACCAACCCTGCCCTTGATAGGGAGCTGATTGCCACTGAGCACAGGAGAAACCCTAGCTTAAACCTGGCTCTTGTCCTAGCCACTCCATCTTCATCCCTACCTCCCTCCAAGGTGGTATTTGCCAGCACACTCCAAGGGAAAACATGACCCATGCTCACTTCAGATCCGTCTCTCCCACCAAAGCCACTGGATACATGCAGACTGCATAGGAATGCTCCCACACTAGGATAACCCTTCAAGACTGGGGTAGGTAACTGTTACACCTAATATTGTAGAGACAAAGAAAGTTAAACAAAATGAGAAGACTGTTTCAAATGAAAGAACAAAAAACGAAAAAAACCCTAATGAAATAGAAATAAATAATTTACCAGACAGAGTTCAAACAAGTAGTACTAAGAATGCTAACTGAACTTGAGGAAAGAATAGATGAACACAGTGAGAATTTTAATAAGAACTAGAAAATATAAAAACCAATTAAATCAGAAAAATATAACGGAACTGAAAAATACACTAGAAGGAACTAACAGCAGAATAAGTGATATAGAAGAATGCATAAGTGATCTGAAAAATAGAATAATGGATATCACCTAATCAGAAGAGCAAAAGAAAAACAAACTTTAAAAAAATGAGGATAGCTTAAAGGACCTTGGGGACAACATCAAGTGCACTAACATCTGTGTTATACGGATCCCATGAGGAGAAGAAAGAAAGGGGTAGAAAATGTATTTGATAAAATTATGGCTGAAAATTTCCTGAAGCTGAAGAAAGAAACAAATTTCTAGGTGCAGGAATCATAGAGAGTCCCAAACAAGATGAACCCAAAAAGACTCATAGTTAAAATGGCAAAAGTTAAAATGGCATAGTTAAAATGGCAAAAGTTAAAGATAAAGAGAGAATTTTAAAGGCAGCAAGAGAAAAACAAAGAGTCACTTACAAGTGAATTCCCATAAAGCTTCAGCTGATTTTTTCTGCAGAAATTTTGCAAGCCAGAAGGGAGTGTCATGATATATTTAAAGTGCTGAAATGAAAAACCTAAAACTTAGGAGTCTCTAACCAGTAAGGTTATCATTCAGAATGAAAGATGAGAAAGATAACTTCTCAGACAAGCAAAAACTAAAAGAGTTCATCAACCCTAAACTGATCTTACAAGAAGTGATAAAGGGTCACCTTTAGTTGGAAAAGAAAAGGCTACAACAAGAATTTATAGGAAAGGGAAAGTACCACTAGTAAAGGCAAATATATAATAAAGGCTGTGGATCAACAATTTAAATAAATTAGTATGAAGATTAAAAGACAGTAAATGTAAAATCAATATAACCACAATAAACACTTAAGGGCTAGGCATGATAATGTAAAATATAACATCAAAAACATAAAGTATGGGGGAGGAGAGTAAAAACTGTACCTCTTTCAGAATGTGTTTGAACTTAAATGACTACCAGTTTAAAACAAGTAGATATAGTTACAGGTCAACATATGTGAACTCCATGGTAACCACAAATCAAAAACATACAATAGATAAACAAAAACCAGAGAAAGGAACAAAAACATAACATAAAAGATAGTCATCAAACCACAGAGGAAGATCCTAAAAAAAGAACAGAGAATAACTACAGGACAAACTGAAACCAAATAAGCAAAGGCAATAAGTACATACTCAGTGATAATCACACTGAATGTCAACAAACTAAACACTCCACTCAAAAGGCATAGGGTAGCTGATTGGATAAAAAAACAAAACAATGTCCTGCCTGCTGTACACTGTGGGGTGTTGTTCCGAACCCTTTGTTTTAGATTTGTAAGATCCCTCTCTCCAAAAAATCATTGATGTCTCTGTCAAAAAAAAAAAAAAAAAAAAAAACAACAACAACAACAAAATGCTGCCTACAAAAGATTTACTTCAGAGCTAAAGACACACACGGACTGAAAGTAAGGGGATGGAAAAAGATATTCTATGAAAATGGAAATGAAAAAGGTTGGGATAGCAGTACTCATATCAAACAAAATAGACTTTAAACCAAAGTTACAAAATACAAAGAAGGGCATTATATAATGATAAAGGGGTCATCCAAGAACAGGATATAACATTTGTTAACATGTACGTACCTAATACAGGAGCACTTAAATATATGAATCAAATATTAATAGATAAAGGGAGAAATTGACAATAATACAAAAATAATAGGGTACTCTAATACCTCACTTACATCAAAGGACATATTACCCAGACAGAAAAACAATAAGGAAACAGTTGTTTTAAAAGACATATCAGACCAGTTGGAATTAATAGATATCCATAGGACATTCCATCCAAACCCAGCAGAATACACATACTTTTCAACTGCAGATGAAGCGCTCTCCAGGATAGATCACATTCTAGATCACAACACAAGTCTCAAGAAATTTAGGAGGATAGGAATTATATCAAGCATCTTTTCCAACCACAATGGTATGAAACTAGAAATCAATTACAGGAAGAAAAATGTGAAAAACACAAATGTGTGAAGCCTAAACAACATGTTACTAAAAATCTAATGGTTCAATGAATAAATCAAAGAAGGAATCAGAAAATACCTTGAGTCAAATAAAAACAAAAGCACAACTTTCCAAAATGTATGGCATGCAGCAAAAGCAGTTCTAAGAGGGAAGTTTGTAGCAATACAGGCCTACCTCAAGAAACAAGAAAAATCTCCATTAAACAACCTAACCTATAATCTAAAGGAATTAGAAAAAGAACAATCAGAGCCCAAAGTTGGTAGAAGGAAGGAAATAATAAACATCAGAAAGGAGATAAATAAAATTTAGACCAAAAAAAAAAAAAAATAGAAATGATCAAAGAAACTAAGAGCTAGTTTTTGAAAAGATAATAAAATTGACAAACCTTTAGCCAGGCTTATGAAAAAAAAGAAAGAGAACACAAATAAGCAGAATAAGAAATGCAAGATGAAATATTACAACTGTTATCACAGAGATACCAAAAATAATAAGGAATACTGTGGCAAAAAATGGATATCCTAGAAAAAAAGGATAATTTCCTAGAAACATACAATCTTCCAAGACCGAATCAGGAAGAAATAGATAATCTGAACAGATCAATCACAATAGTGAAATTGAATCAGTATACAAAAATCTCCCAGCAAACAAAAGTCCAGGACTAAATGGCTTCATAGAGGAATTCTACAAAATGTACAATGAAGACTTAATATCTATCCTTCTCAAATTATTCCAAACAATTGAAGAGTAGGGAACACCCCAAATTCACTCTATGAAGCCACAATTATTTTGATACCAAAACCAGACATAGGCACTACAAAAAAAAAGTAAAATTACAGACCAATATCTCTGATGAATATAGATGCAAAAATCCTCAACAAAATATTAGCAAATCAAATTCAACAACATATAAAAAGGATCATACATCATGATCAAGTGGAATTAATTCCAGAGATGTAAGGATGGTTTAATATCCACAAAACAATCAATATGACATACCATATTAACAAAACAATGGATAAAAATCACATGATCCTCTTGATAACTCTGAAAAGGCATTTGACAAAATTCAACATCCATTTGTGATAAAAGCTTTCATCAAAGTTGGTGTAGAGGGAACATATCTCAACATAATAAAGGCCATTTATGACAAAGCCACAGCTAACATCATACTCAATGGTGAAAAACTAAAGGTTTTCCTCTAAAATCAGGAAGAAGACAGGGATTTTCACTTTCACCATTTCTATTTAACATAGTTTTGGAAATCCTATCCAGAGCAATCATACAAGAAAAATAAAAGGCATCCAAATTGGAAGGGAAGAGTAATACTGTCACTATTAGCAGATGACCTGATACCTTATATAGAAAACCCTAAAGTCTCCACCAAAAAACTATTAGAACTAATAAATGAATTCAGTAAAATTGAAGGATACAAAATTAACATACAAAAATCTGTTGCTTTTCTATACACCAATAATGAACTTTCAGAAAGAGAAAGCAGGAAAATAGTCTTGTTTAAAATCACACCAGAAATAATAAAATACCTTGGAATAAACTTAACCAAGGAGGTGAAAGACCTATACTCTGAAAACTATAAAACATTGTTGAAGGAAATTGAAGATGATACAAAGAAATGGAAATATATCCCATGTTTATGGTTTGGAAGAATTAACATTGTTAAAATGTCCACACTATCCAAAGCAATCAACAGATTTAATGCAATCCTATCTAAATACCCAGGACATTTTTCACAGATGTAGAACAAATAATCCTAAAATTGATATGGAATCACAAAAGACTGTGAAAGCAATCTTGATTAATAAAAAAAGAATAAAGCTGGACGTTTCACATTCCCTGTATTCAAACTATATGGCAATGCTGCAATAATCAAAACTATGTGTTATTGGGACAAAAATAGACACATAGATTAATGGAACAGAATAGAGAGCCCAGAAATAAGGCCACATATTTATCTTCAATTAATCTACTACAAAGGAGGCAAGAATAAACAATGGAGAAAAGACTGTCTCTTCAACAAGTGGTGCTGGGAAAATGGAACAGTCACATTCAAAACAATGAAATTAGAACATTTCCTCACACTATATGCAGAAATAAACTCGAAATGGTTTAAAGACCTAAAGTAGGACCTGAAAGCATAAAATTTCTAGAAGATCAGAGGTGAAATACTCTTTGACATAAATTGTAGCAGTGTTTTCTTGGATAAGTCTCTCAAGGCAAAAGAAATAAAAGCAAAAATAAACAAATTGGGCCTAATTAAACTTAAAAGCTCTTTCACTGCAAAGGAAACCTTCAACAAAAGAAAAGATTTCCTATAAAATGAGAGAAAATATTTGAAAATGATATGATATTATATACATATAATATACATGTATAATATAATATAATTATATATAATATAATATATATATTATATAATATATAGTACTCAGCAATTAAAAAAATGAAACTGTCATTTGAAAAAACACTAATGGACCTGGAGGGTATTATGCTTAATGAAATAAGTCAGAGAAAAATAAATACTATATGTTATCATTTACGTGTAGAATCTAAAAGATAAACAAGTGAAAATAACCATACAGAAATAGACTCACAAATATAGAGGATAAACCAGTGGTTACCATTGAGAAGACAGATGGGGTAGGGGATAAGAGGTACACACTGCTATGTATAAAATAAGATACAAGAGTATTGTACAGCACAGGGAATATAGCCAATACTTTATAATAACTTTAAATGGAGTGTAATCTATAAAAATATTGAATCACTACGTTGTACATCTGAAACTAATATAATATTTTAAATCAATGATGCTAAATAAAAAAGAATCAGTTTATTATTCAACTCCATAATTTATTCTACTTTGAATCCTCAGAATCTAGTGCTAGCTCCGGCAAAGAATTGCTGTGCAAAATATCAGATAAATATTAAATGAAAAGTAAAACATAGCTGGTGAGTTTTAGTAAGACTTAGAGAAGGACAGTGGGGAGTGGAACTAATAATCCCTCTGTTGTCAATGATTTACATTATGGTTCATGTCGGAAGGAACTGAACAGAGCCAGGTGGATGAATAAGAAAACTGAAGGTAACAAGGTAACTTCAGACACATGGGAAAAATTAAGGAGCAATAACATGTAAATGTGCTAAAAACTTTACAAGTTCCCAATCTACATATTATCTCATTAGATCTTGCCAAATAGAATGAGTTCTGAGGATCATGGCGATTGCCCAAAGACACACAGCTGGTAACAGAGCCGGGTTTGAATTCTATTCCAGGCAGATTTAAATTCTTTATTTTCTACTGTTTAATTTTTTTTAAAGATACTTAGAATCTGTTCTTGCTCTAAATCATAAGAAATGATATTTTGTACACTCAATGATTAACATATCTTTCAAAACACTGTCAGTGTTTCCCAGAATATGGTCTAGGGGCCACCTACATTAACAGTATTTGGTGTGCTTGTTAATAAAGCAGATTTCTGACAACTCCCAAGAATAATTAGAGTCTCTAAGGGAATAGTCCAGGTGTCTACATTTTAACCAAGCTTCCTAGGTAATTTGTAGGCATACTAAAGTTCAAGAACTATTGCAGTTAATGTGTTAAGTGAAGGTTGGAATATTTCCACTACTCGCAAAGAACATGCAAATGTGTTCTGAATTCATTAGGCCACATCTTTAGCCAGTGCACTCTCCAAATCAAAAGATATGCAACACTTAATAACCTACCTCTTAAAATTATGTTTGCATCGTACCTTGTTGTGGCATTTGGTCTGGGTGAGAATTGAATATCCTCTCTGTCTACATTTGATTTACTTTACTTCTGATTTATCATAATGAACAAGGCATTTTGATATATTACTTTGACAAATACCTGGAAGTTTTCCTACTTTTAAATGAGACTCTCTTGTTGGACTATAATGACATGACTGAACGTTCTATTAACCTCTCTTGTTGCCTAACTGAAGTTCAAACTGATCTGAGATAGCTGAACTACTACAAAGAAACGTGCTCTGTGATACCTTCCCTGTGAATCATATCTAAAAATCCAAAGTAGGATTTAATAAGTCTTTGACAGCAGAAAAAATTCCCATGCCAGCAAGATAGAACTTTTGCTTTCCCACACATGCACAAAAGGACAAGACCTGTGAAGAAAAGGTGGCAGGTTGAAACCACTCACTCAATTTACACTGGGAGTTTTAAAGACTTCCTGGACCCTAATCTCCCCTTTGTATGGCTTTATTCCTCTGTGGAAATGGCCATATCTAATAACAAGGCTTCATTGCTGCTGCCACTCTGCTTTTGAGGCTCCACTCTAAGTCCTTCTCCCTAAAGCAACTGCAAAGGCCCATGATGTGAGTGACTCCTCCTCACTGCACAGGTCTTTCTGTATGTCCTGCATATAAAAGAGCAGACCTTTGTTCTACCTCACCAATCTAAAGGTACATAGAATTTCATACTGTTTTATGACAAGTAACCCGTCCATGATTGCAGAATGAGGCTGATGATCTTGCAACTCCTATTAGCGGTTGTTCAGGTTAAGAGAGATACCACACGAAGGCACAGACCTTCGGAAAGAACAAGATGTAACCATTGACATTTTATTTTAAATAACAGGGAAGAGTCACTGACTCTTGTCGTTGTTTCAGTACTTAAACTCATGACTGATTTCTACCCAGATAATTTAGGCCCTTATTTCTAGAAACAGCATAAGAGAATCATTTTTTAACATGCTTCAATTCAAATAATTCAATAAGTATTTATTTTTGAAACACATGTAAGATGTCTTTGAATGTTTGTGCAGTTTAATAGACCTTGTTTTTTATTGAATGCTGTTCAAAGACCGAGAAGTTTGTTTCATTTTCTTTTGAAGAGTATAAAATAATCATATAAAGGTAGCTGGATGGTAATTTTTAATTATTCATTCATTAATTCCATACATATTTGTGAAGTAGCTACCAAATTGAGACATTTCACAGCAGCAACATAAGTATTGTTAAATCAAAGATGTATATTCAGTGAGGGAATTTCTAGGTTATAAATACCTCAATAGAAAATTGTATTTTTCAATGCCCCATATTACCTGATGTGGTCTTACACATTGCAGATGCTCAATTTAACATCTGTTGAATAAATTTATTGAGCTATTACTACAAGTAAATCACTGGTGTACATTTGGCTCACAGAGCCAAGCAAGCAGGAGGACGTAGCAATAGTAAAAGCATAAAGTAGGAAAGTATATGTCAAATTCAGAGAACTCAGGTATTTAATATGGCCAGGGCCTATGCTCATGGGAGCATTTAAGAAAGATAAGTGGGGAGAAAATATCATCAAATTATAGGACCTTAAATGTCGTGTGTTGAACTTTTGGTTTCTTCCACAGGCAGTGAGTAAGTTTCCATTACTGAATTTTTCTGAAAGAAAATGTCATCATAATGTTTAATCCTAAGTGCTTTGGTTGAAGAACACTGTTCTTCAGGCTCCTTTTCAGCATTCCATGACCAGAGCAGATATTGATGAAACTCCCTAACTCCTGAATCCTTATGTCCTCACAGAATCAAGGTTTCGGATTTATAGTGACAACAAGGTCTAGGGCTGTACCCTTTTTATTCAAATTTGTATCAAAGATTAATTAAATTACCAGTAAGGCAAGAGTGGATATCCCTCCATTTATATGAAATTACAGAACAAAGATGTAGGTTATTAAAAAACTGAAATATAAAAGAGGGATCTATAACTTCTGAAAATAATTTTATTCTCTCTTAATGTAAGTAATGATTTCTTTGTATCAAACCCAAGTCTTATCAGTCAGCAAATACTGACTGGGTACCTAATATGGGAAGGTCCCTATACAAGCCCCAGATGCAAATAGAAGTAGAGGCAAGTTTTCAAACTTCAAAAGCTTTGAGTCTAGTTAAGCACAAGAATCAGTGCAATCTCAATGGATCTGCCTTTGATCCCTGCTACCAAGAGGAACTCTTGCCTATGCACTTGTTATTTTAATGAACATGTATCCAAATATCTGAAACCTAGTGAATAATGTAAAATAAATTTATCTTTAGAAAATTTAACTTACTTGTACTCTCTGCTTCAAAATTTATCAGTGATACACCATCACTTCAACAAATATCTATTGAGTATCTATTGTATGTGGTACACATTATACTATGTTACAGAAATAAAAAACTCAATTATAAGTTTTAGCTTAGTAGTTAAGATATCTACACTCTATTACCTCTCATTTTGTAAGCCAGGCTTTGCTCTAGAAGCTTAAGCATTAACTCAAGTAATCTTTCATGAACCAATAATGTAGCTACTACTATTAACCTCAGTTTATGGATGAGAAAACAAAAACCTCTCCTATTATCAAGACCCAGATCAAGATCATCTTTGTAAGAAAAACTGTCCTCTGACAATATCCTTCTGTGAGGTCCTATCCCTTGTCTAAAGTCTTGGAGCAGCTGTTTGACTCACTGATACCTTATTATTATGTGCTTGCTTGTCTTCCAAATGCAAGGCCACTTCCAAATGAATATAGGGACATTTGATTATTAAACATTTGAAGACAATTTAAGAGATTGAGAAAAAAAAGTATTTTGGAGAAGTGGTTTCCTTGCCAAAATCTGCTATTTCTTTCTTTCTTTCTTTCTTTCTTTCTTTCTTTCTTTCTTTCTTTCTTTCTTTCTTTCTTTCTTTCTTTCTTTCTTTCGTTCTTTCTTTCGTTCGTTCTTTCTTTCTTTTTGGCTACATTGGATTTTCGTTGCTGTGCACAGGCTTTCTCTAGTTGCAGCGAGCGAAGGCTACTCTTCATTGCAGTGCATGGGCTTCTCATTGTGGTGGCTTCTCTTGTTGTGGAGCACGAGCTCTAGGCACACGGGCTTCAGTAGTCATGGCACACGGGCTCAGTAGTTGTGGCTCATGGGCTGTAGAGCACAGGCTCAGTAGTTGTGGTGCGCGGGCTTAGTTGCTCCGTGGCATGTGGGATCTTCCCAGACCACGGGTCAAACCCGTGTCCCCCGCATTGACAGGCAGATTCTTAACCACTGTGCCACCAGGGAAGCCCCAAATCTGCTATTTCTGATAGGTCTTGATGGCTTATGGAGAAAATAAGTAGAGTAAAATATCTGACTATGAAACTGTCCTGGGAAATTTATACATATGGTCACAGTATTTTAGATTTTTGTATTATCAAAAGGCAATGAGATTGAGAGACAAGAGTGTGGATAAAGTCAGAACTCACTCATATAGCTAGTCCATTTTGGGCAAGTTATTCCAGCATATGTCAATTGTGAGAATTATTTGAAAAATGTACACATGACATTTGTGATAATTTCTCATTACCACAAACTAGATTAGAAGTTTGGGAACAGAACATACCTTATACATATATTTATATTCTTATTAAGGATTAAATACTTTGCATGGAAGGTGTGATTAATAAATATATGTGTGTGCACTTGTGTGTGAGCATGTGTATGTGTGTTTAATGCCACAGAAGGTTTAGATGTCACAGAAGAAAGCTGATAACTAAAGAAAAACACCACAGTTGTGAATGGCTATGAAGCTGCTGTCATTTAGAACACTTAAAGCACAAGAATCACTGTTAAACAGTTAACGCTGACTTGAGGATAATTCCATTCATTTATCTAATTGGGAGGAACAAAATGATACCATTTCTCTTCCAAGAGCTAATGACTTCTCTAATGCAGTGCAGCTGCCAATACAATTTTCAATATAGGTAGGTAAAATCAGCAATTTACTTAGCAGTAGCAGTAGTAGAAGCAGTTATATAGGCAACTTTGTTTTAAAATATTTGTGTCTATCATGTACACTGGGCTAGATCCTAGAGATTTAATAGAGCCAAAATATGTGGCCCTTGGCTTCGAGTATGGACCAGTGAGAAATTAACACTGATTGGAAGTAGGAGGTGAGCAAAAGGAAAGAGTTCAGAGATGAGTCCTTATCTCTTGGCTTGCCCATGGGAGTGGAAGATGCTTCCATTTGGCAAAGGGGAGGTAGTGTTTTGGTGGGAAAGTGAATTGACGAAGAATTTACTTTTGAATGTGCTAGGTTTGAGTTTCCCATTAGACATCCAAGTGGTGATACTTAGTGAACACTTGAGTAAATGAGACCAGAATTTGGAGACAAGCTGGGGGAGAGAACAGGTATTTGGTAGGGATCTGCACAGAGATAATATTTTTGAAGTTCAGTAATAGGTAGAATCTCCTAATCAATTTGTTTTATACAGTGGAGAAATGAAAAGAAGATAAATTAAACAGCAGAAATATAAACCTGAGATTAATTTTTCACCCATCTTGGCCTGCTCACTGACTTAAAAATAAAATAAAAGAACAAAGCAGCTACAGCTGTATATTGGCAGGAATCTTGCAGCTCTTTGCACTCTTGCCAGAATTATTTACTTTCTTTATGATGTTAAAAGAAATATTTTGGCTTTTGTTCAAAATTTCTTGCTGAAAGCTCTATTTACAATAGCCAGGACATGGAAGCAACCTAAGTGTCCATCAACAGATGAATGGATAAAAAAGATGTAGCACATATATACAATGGAATATTACTCAGCCATAAAAAGAAACGAAATTATTTGTAGTGAGATGGATGGATCTAGAGTCTGTCATACAGAGTTAAGTAAGTCAGAAAGAGATAAACAAATACAATATGCTAACACATATATATGGAATCTAAAAAAAAAAAAAGGTTCTAAAGAACCTAGGGTCAGGACAGGAATAAAGATGCAGATGTAGAGAATGGACTTGAGGACACAGGGAGGGGGAAGGGTAAGCTGGGATGAAGTGAGAGAGTGGCATGGTCATATATACACTACCAAACATAAAATAGATAGCTAGTGGGAAGCAGAAGCATCACACAGGGACATCAGCTCCAGTCTTTGTGACCACCTAGAGGGGTGGGATAGGGAGGGTGGGAGGGAGGGAGACGCAAGAGGGAAGAGACATGGGGACATATATATATGTATAACTGATTAACTTTGTTATAAAGCAGAAACTAACACACCATTGTAAAGCAATTATACTCCAATAAAGATGCTTTTAAAAAAATTTCTTGCTGAACATTTTTAAAAATGATTTACAAAACAGTTTCTTGGGTGTTCTGAAGATTTAATAAATAACATTAGTGTAGTTTCAGTTTCTTAGAATAAAGATTTCACAAGTTTTAGAATGCAAAAATGTATCTGCTCTTTTGTGAACTAATTTTCAATGCATAATATAAGGTTTATCAGGGCTAGTCAAGGACTTTTAGTCTTAATTAACTATCAGTGTTGAATTCAATATGTCCATATCTCTGTCCGAAATCCTGAATTATCATTGACATTTAAGGGATTTTTGATTTCACTTGAAAATTAAATTCCTTACATGACTATCATATAACGATCTCTATAGTCAAGGTGAAAAGGAAGGTTTTGTAATTAATCCGGAAACTTCAGGCAAAGGCAATACTTTTACTTGAATTATCTAAGTGACCATTCATTCTTTATTTGTATTTGAACAATATCTGAAATCTTTAACAATAATAATAACCAGAATCTTTATGCTTAATTTTGTGTACCTTAATAAGTAATTTTTTCCAATCAATAAATGAATTATGTTTTCAACTCCATCATATTTTTCTTTATTCACCCTCCAGTTGTTTTCATTTTTGTTACATTTGTTTTGATTGATGTCTTGAATTTCTGGGAAAGGGTATTTGTAATGATTTGTATTCTTCTGAACCAAACCTCTCAGCCTTCTAGCAGAAACAAAAAAGTACCATATAAAGTACCTTTATATTTCTTTTAAAATACATTATATAATGAGATGTTGGCAAGTTGCCTCACAGACAGCTCAGCTAAAAAGTTACAAAATATCAGATTGCAAATCTCTTGCCCTTGGAGAAATGAACTTCCATTTAAGAAACTATAAGTAGGGGGGGACCTTGAAGATGGCAGAAGAGTAAGACGCGGAGATCGCCTTCCTCCCCACGGATACACCAGAAATACATCTACACGTGGAACAACTCCTACAGAACACCTACTGAAGGCTGGCAGAAGACCTCAGACCTCCCAAAAGGCAAGAAACTCCCCACGTACCTGGGTAGGGCAAAAGAAAAAAAAGAAAAAACAGAGACAAAAGAATAAGGACGGCACCTGCACCAGTGGGAGGGAGCTGTGAAGGAGGAAAAGTTTCCACACACTAGGAAGCCCCTTCGCGGGCGGAGACTGCGGGAGGTGGAGGGGGGAGCTTTGGGACCGCGGAGGAGTGCACAGCGACGGGTGCGGAGGGCAAACCGGGGAGATTCCCGCACAGAGGATCGGTGCCGACCGGCACTCACCAGCCCGAGAGGCTTGTCTGCTCACCCGCCGGGGTGGGCGGGGCTGCGAGCTGAGGCTCGGGTTTCGGTTTCAGACAGAGCGCAGGGAGAGGACTGGGGTTGGCGGCTTGAACATAGCCTGAAGGGGTTAGTGCACCAAGGCTAGCCGGGAGGGAGTCCGGGGAAAAGTCTGCACCTGCCGAAGAGGCAAGAGACTTTTTCTTCCCTCTTTGCTTCCCGGTGCGCGAGGAGAGGGGTTTAAGAGCGCTGCTTAAAGGAACTCCAGAGACGGGCGCGAGCCGTGGCTAAAAGCGCGGACCCCAGAGATGGGCGGGAGACGCTAAGGCTGCTGCTGCTGCCACCAAGGGGCCTGTGTGCGAGCACAGGTCACTCTCCACACCCCTCTTCCGCGGAGCCTGTGCAGCCCGCCACTGCCAGGTTCCCGGTATCCAGGGACAACTTCCCTGGGAGAATGCACGGCGGGCCTCAGGCTGGAGCAACGTCACGCTGGCCTCTGCCGCCGCAGGCCCGCCCCGCATGCAGTGCCCCTCCTTCTCCCCCCCACCCCCGGCCTGAGTGAGCCAGAGCCCCCGAATCAGCGGCTCCTTTAACCCCGTCCTGTCTGAACAAAAAACAGACGACCTACACGCAGAGGCAGGGCCAAATCCAAAGCTGAGCTCCTGTGAGCTGTGAGAACAAAGAAGAGAAAGGGAAATCTCTCCCAGCAGCCTCAGAAGCAGCGGATTAAAGCTCCACAATCAACTTGATATACCCTGCATCTGTGGAATACCTGAATAGACAAGGAATGATCCCAAATTGAAGAGGTGGACTTTAGGAGCGAGATCTATGATTTTTTTCCCTTTTCCTCTTTTTGTGAATGTGTACGTGTATGCTTCTGTGTGAGATCTTGTCTGTATAGTCTTGCTTCCACCATTTGTCCTAGGGCTCTATCCGTCCATGTGTTTTTTTTTTTTTAATTTTTTTTATTAATAATTAATTTTAATTATAATAACTTTATTATACTTTACCTTCATTCTTTCTTTCTTTTTTTCCTACCTTCCTTCCCTCCTTTAGACAACAAATCACCCCAAATTGAGGAGGTGGTCTCTGAGAGCAAGATTTATGATTTTTCCCCCTTTACCTCTTTTTGTGAGGGTGTATGTGTATGCTTCTGTGTAAGATTTTCTCTGTATAGCTTTGCCTCCAACATTTGTCCTAAGGTTCTATCCGTCCCTTTTTTTTAAAAAATATTTTTTAATTCAATAACTATATTATACTTTATTTTATTTTTACTGTATCTTCTTTCTTTCTGTCTTTTTTCCTTCTTTCCCTCCCTCCTTCCTTCCTTCCTCCCTCCCTCCCTCCTTTCTTTCCTTCTTTGCTTCTTTCTTCCTTCCTTCCTTTCCTCCTTTCCTTCTTTCTTTCCTCATACTTCTACTAATTCTCTCTACTTTTTCTCCCTTTTATTCTGAGCCGTGTGGATGAAAGGCTCTTGGTGCTCCAGCCAGGAGTCAGGGCTCTGCCTCTGAGGTGGGAGAGCCAACTTCAGGACACTGGTCAACAAGAGACCTCCCAGCTCCACATAATATTAAACGGCAGAAATCTCCCAGAGACCTCCATCTTAACATCAGCACCCAGCTTCACTCAACGACCAGCAAGCCACAGTGCTGGACAACCTATGCCAAACAAAACAGGAACACAACCCCACCCATTAGCAGAGAGGCTGCCTAAAATCATAATAAGGCCACAGACACCCCAAAACACACCACCAGATGTGAACCTGCCCACTACAGAGACAAGATCCAGCCTCATCCAGCACAACTCAGGCACTAGTCCTCTCCACCAGGAAGCCTACACAACCCACTGAAACAACCTTAGCCACTGGAGACAGACATCAAAAACAACGGGAACTATGAACCTGCAGCCGGCAAAAAGGAGACCCCAAACACAGTAAGATAAGCAAAATGAGAAGACAGTAAAACACACAGCAGATGAAGGAGCAAGATAAAAATGCACCAGACCTAACAAATGAAGAGGAAATAGGCAGTCTACCTGAAAAAGAATTCAGAATAATGATAGTAAGGATAATCCAAATCTTGGAAATAGGAATGGACAAAATGAAAGAATCAGTTAACAAGGACCTAGAAGAAATAAAGATGAAACAAGCAACGATGAGCAATGCAATAAATGAAATTAAAAGTACTCTAGATGGGATCAATAGCAGAATAACTGAGGCAGAAGAACAGATAAGTGACCTGGAAGATAAAATAGTGGAATACCTACTGCAGAGCAGAATAAAGAAAAAAGAATGAAAAGAACTGAGGACAGTCTCAGAGACCTCTGGGACAACATTAAATGCAACAACATTCGAATTATAGGGGTTCCAGAAGAAGAAGAGAAAAAGAAGGGACTGAGAAAATATTTGAAGAGATTATAGTTGAAAATTTCCCTAATATGGGAAAGGAAATAGTTAATCAAGTCCAGGAAGCACAGAGAGTCCCATACAGGATAAATACAAGGAGAAATATGCCAAGACACATATTAATCAAACTGTCAAAAATTAAATACAAAGAAAGAATACTAAAAGCAGCAAGGGAAAAATAACAAATAACACACAAGGGAATCCCCATAGGTTAACAGCTGATCTCTCAGCAGAAACCCTACAAGCCAAAGGGAGTGGCAGGACATACTGAAAGTGATGAAGGAGAAAAACCTGCAACCAGACTACTCTACCCAGCAAGGATCTCATTCAGATTTGATGGAGAAATTAAAACCTTTACAGACAAGCAAAAGCTGAGAGAGTTCAGCACCACCAAACCAGCTTTACAACAAATGCTAAAGGAACTTCTCTAGACAAGAAACACAAGAGAAGGAAAAAGACCTATAATAACGAACCCAAAACAATTTAGAAAATGGAAATAGGAACATACATATCGATAATTACCTTTAATGTAAATGGACTAAATGCTCCCACCAAAAGACACAGATTGGCTGAATGGATACAAAAACAAGACCCTTATATATGCTGTCTACAAGAGACCGACTTCAGACCTAGAGACACATACAGACTGAAAGCAGAGGGGATGGAAAAAAGATATTCCATGCAAATGGAAACCAAAAGAAAGCTGGGGTAGCAATTCTCATATCAGACAAAATAGACTTTAAAATAAGGACTATTAAAAGAGACAAAGAAGGACACTACATAATGATCGAGGGATCGATCCAAGAAGAAGATATAACAATTGTAAATATTTATGCACCCAACATTGGAGCACCTCAATACATAAGGCAAATACTAACAACCATAAAAGGGGAGATCGACAGTAACACATTCATAGTAGGGGACTTTAACACCCCACTTTCACCCATGGACAGATCATCCAAAATGAAAATAAATAAGGAAGCACAAGCTTTAAATGATACATTAAACAAGATGGACTTAATTGATATTTATAGGACACTCCATCCAAAAACAACAGAATACACATTTTTATCAAGTGCTCATGGAACATTCTCCAGGATAGATCATATCTTGGGTCACAAATCAAGCCTTGGTAAATTTAAGAAAATTGAAATTGTATCAAGTATCTTTTCTGACCACAATGCCATGAGACTAGATATCAATTACAGGAAAAGATCTGTAAAAAATACAAACACATGGAGGCTAAACAATACACTACTTAATAACGAAGTGATCACTGAAGAAATCAAGAGAGGAAATCAAAAAAACCTAGAAACAAATGACAATGGAGACACGACGACCCAAAGTCTATGGAAGTGCAGCAAAAGCAGTTCTAAGAGGGAAGTTTATAGCATACAATCCTACCTTAAGAAACAGGAAACATCTCGAATAAACAACCTAAACTTGCACCTAAAGCAATTAGAGAAAGAAGAACAAAAAAAACCCCAAAGTTAGCAGAAGGAAGGAAATCATAAAGATCATATCAGAAATAAATGAAAAAAGAAATGAAGGAAACGATAGCAAAGATCAATAAAACTAAAAGCTGGTTCTTTGAGAAGATAAACAAAATAGATAAACCACTAGCCAGACTCATCAAGAAGGAAAAGGGAGAAGACTCAATAGAATTAGAAATTAAAAAGGAGAAGTAACAACGGACACTGCAGAAATAAAAAAAAATCATGAGAGATTACTATAAGCAACTCTTTACCAATAAAATGGACGATCTGGAAGAAATGGGCAAATTCTTAGAAATGCACAACCTGCTAAGACTGAATCAGGAAGAAGTAGAAAATATGAAACAGACCAATCACAAGCACTGAAATTGAAAACTGTGATTAAAAATCTTCCAACAAACAAAAGTCCAGGACCAGATGGCTTCACAGATGAATTCTATCAAACGTTTAGAGAAGAGCTAACACCTATCGTTCTCAAACTCTTCCAAAATATAGCAGAGGAAGGAACACTCCCAAATTCCTTCTACGAGGCCACCATCACCTTGATACCAAAACCAGACAAGGATGCCACAAAGAAAGAAAACTACAGGCCAATATCACTGATGAACATAGATGCAAAAATCCTCAACAAAATACTAGGAAACAGAATCCAACAACACATTAAAAGGATCATACACCATGATCAAGTAGGGTTTATTCCAGGAATGCAAGGATTCTTCAATATACGCAAATCTATCAATGTGATAAACCATATTAACAAATTGAAGGAGAAAAACCATATGATCATCTCAATAGATGCAGAGAAAGCTTTTGACAAAATTCAACACCCATTTATGATAAAAACCCTCCAGAAAGTAGGCATAGAGGGAACTTTCCTCAACATATAAAGGCCATATATGACAAGCCCACAGCAAACATCATCCTCAATGGTGAAAAACTGAAGCATTTCCACTAAGATCAGGAACAAGACAAGGTTGCCCACTCTCACCACTCTTATTCAACATAGTTTTGGAAGTTTTAGCCACAGCAATCAGAGAAGAAAAGGAAATAAAAGGAATCCAAATCAGAAAAGAAGTAAAGCTGTCACAGTTTGCAGATGACATGATACTATACATAGAGAATCCTTAAGATGCTACCAGAAAACTACTCGAGCTAATCAATGAATTTGGTAAAGTAGCAGGATACAAAATTAATGCACAGAAATCTCTGGCATTCCTATATACTAATGATGAAAAATCTGAAAGTGAAATCAAGAAAACACTCCCATTTACCAGTGCAACAAAAAGAATAAAATATCTAGGAATAAACCTACCTAAGGAGACAAAAGACCTGTATGCAGAAAATTATAAGACACTGATGAAAGAAATTAAAGATGATACAAATAAATGGAGAGATATACCATGTTCTTGGATGGGAAGAATCAACATTGTGAAAATGACTCTACTACCCAAAGCAATCTACAGATTCAATGCAATCCCTATCAAACTACCACTGGCATTTTTCACAGAACTAGAACAAAAAATTACGCAATTTGTATGGAAATACAAAAGACCCCGAATAGCCAAAGCAATCTTCAGAACGAAAAATGGAGCTGGAGGAATGAGGCTCCCTGACTTCAGACTATACTACAAAGCTACAGTAATCAAGACAGTATGGTATTGGCACAAAAACAGAAAGATAGATCAATGGAACAGGATAGAAAGATAAACCCACACACCCAGAGATAACCCACGCACATATGGACACCTTATCTTTGATAAAGGTGGCAGGAAATTACAGTGGAGAAAGGACAGCCTCTTCAATAAATGGTGTTGGGAAAACTGAACAGGTACATGTAAAAGTATGAGATTAGATCACTCCCTAACACCATACACAAAAATAAGCTCAAAATGGATTAAAGACCTAAATGTAAGGCCAGAAACTATCAAACTCTTAGAGGAAAACATAGGCAGAACACTCTATGACATAAATCACAGCAAGATCCTTTCTGACCCACCTCCTAGAGTAATGGAAATAAAAACAAAAATAAACAAATGGGACCTAATGAAACTTCAAAGCTTTTGCACAGCAAAGGAAACCATAAACAAGACCAAAGACAACCCTCAGAATGGGAGAAAATATTTGCAAATGAAGCAACAGACAAAGGATTAATCTCCAAAATTTACAAGCAGCTCATGCAGCTCAATAACAAAAAAACAAACAACCCAATCCAAAAATGGGCAGAAGGCCTAAATAGACATTTCTCCAAAGAAGATATACAGAATGCCAACAAACACATGAAAGAATGCTCAACATCATTAATCATTAGAGAAATGCAAATCAAAACTACAATGAGATATCATCTCACACCAGTCAGAATGGCCATCATCAAAAAATCTAGAAACAATAAATGCTGGAGAGGGTGTGGAGAAAAGGGAACACTCTTGCACTGCTGGTGGGAATGTGAATTGGTTCAGCCACTATGGAGAACAGTATGGAGGTTCCTTAAAAAAACTACAAATAGAATTACCATATGACCCAGCAATCCCACTACTGGGCATATACCCTGAGAAAACCAAAATTCAAAAAGAGTCATGTACCAAAATGTTCATTGCAGCTCTATTTACAATAGCCCGGAGATGGAAACAACCTAAGTGCCCATCATCGGATGAATGGATAAAGAAGATGTGGCACATATATACAATGGAATATTACTCAGCCTTAAAAAGAAACGAAATTGAGCTATTTGTAATGAGATGGATAGACCTAGAGTCTGTCATACAGAGTGAAGTAAGTCAGAAAGAAAAAGACAAATACCGTATGCTAACACATATATATGGAATTTAAGAAAAAAAAATGTCATGAAGAACCTAGGAGTAAGACAGGAATAAAGATGCAGACCTACTGGAGAACGGACTTGAGGATATGGGGAGGGGGAAGGGTGAGCTTTGACAGGGCGAGAGAGAGTCGTGGACATATACACACTAACAAACGTAGTAAGGTAGATAGCTAGTGGGAAGCAGCTGCATGGCACAGGGATATTAGCTCGGTGCTTTGTGACAGCCTGGAGGGGTGGGATAGGGAGGGTGGGAGGGAGGGAGACACAAGAGGGAAGACATATGGGAACATATGTATATATATAACTGATTCACTTTGTTATAAAGCAGAAACTAACACACCATTGTAAAGCATTTATACCCCAATAAAGATGTTAAAAAACAAAAAAAGGAAAGAAACTATAAGTATGCAGTTGTTGCATAAGTTATGTCACAAAAATGATTAGCATTTCCATCAATGGACAGTCAATATCTCAACTAAATCAGGTGTTATTCCTGACATACACAAGAAGGTTGGTCAGTTATTATAGGCATTCATCCTCAGGGCTTCCTTAAAAATGCCAATAGTAATGATTATTTTGTTATGGTTCTATTGTCTCTTCTGTTGGTCTGTTTTCTTTTATGGAGGATACCCTTTTGTGTTCTGCAATTAATATTTTTATATGAGTAGGAGTCAATAATATAGTCTTTCACAGTAAAAATTCTTAGTTGGTAAACAATGTTTTTTTGAGAATGAGAAGCTCCCCTGACCCTTCTGGAGTGTATGTAATCTTATAGATTTTGAACCTCAACATTGTTTTGTTGAGAATGAGAAGCTCCCCGACCCTTCTGGAGTGTATATAGATTTTGAACCTGAATCATATAGATTTTGAATCTATAATCATATAGATTTTGAACCTGAGGTAAGTTCAGCTACACTGTAATTATGTTCTTTCTCTCACCTTCTGCTAAATACTTCTAATCTATACATCCTTCACCCTCAGACAGGCCTGATGCAAAGATGCAACCTCTCAGTGGTAGAACTTTGTTTAACCTCATTAGCCAGCTGGTTATTTGGCCAGTGTTAAGCTGTGGAAGGAAGATAAACTTTTGAGATATGGCTATGGTATGGAGGAGTTCAATTTATTCTTTTGTTGAACAAATATTTTAGTAAATTTTCATGCAAAGTTGAAAAGATAGGGAAGAAGATTCAGTACTGTCAAGATGTCAGTTCTTTCCAACTTGATCTATAGATTCAAGATAATCCCAATCCCAAACCCAGCAAGTTATTTTATGTTATTTTGTGTATTGACAAACTCGTTCTGAAGTTTATATGGAGAAGCAAAAGAACCAGAATAACCAACACAATACTGAAGAAGAAAAACAAAGTCAGAGAACTGACACTAACCCACTTCAAGACTTAGTATATATCTGTAGTAACCAAGACACTGATATTGGTGAGAAAAGAGACAGATGAATGGAACAGAATAGAGAGCCCAGAAATAGACCAATATAAATATAAGCAACTTTGACCAAGGAGCAAAGGCATTACAGTGCAGCAATAATAATCTTTTCAACAAATGGTATTAGAACAGTGAGGTATCCACATGCAAAAAAATGAATCTAGACACAGACTTTACATTCTTCACAAAAAATAAACTCGAAATGGATCACAGACCTAAATATAAAATGCAAACTATAAAACTCCTGGAAGTTACCATGTCTAATTATACAAGAAGGACTTAATAAACATTAAAAAAAATCTCTGAATGTATAAATTAACAAATGCCTTGAAAGTCAAAATTAATCTATTGACCTAAAAACAAGCATAATTAGCTAATATTTTCACAATACCTGAAGGGATAAATTCAAGACTGAAAAGTAATGACATACCAAGTGCCCTTTTCCTTTCTTTAATCACATTCTAACTGTACCACCATGTTAACCTGTCTTAGTAATTTTGTTTTGTTTTAAACCACTCATAATATCCAAAATTTTTGTCTTTTCTGCTTCACATTATGGTCTGAAATTCAGCCAATGAGGCCAGAGATTCTTATTGTAGGCCTAGCTACTTCTCACCAACCTTTTAATGAACCTCTCTCCTACATTAAGTGGATAGATAGGAAGTGAATTTCCTAAGACAAGGTTGAACCCTTACAGAGAATAACCTGAGAAGGAATTTTTAAATGCTTTAATTTTTTACAGCTCTAGTCAGAATACTTTAAAGAAATTTCAGATGACCTTCCCCATGAAGCGAATCTCTGCAGGCCCAAATCTGTGCCCTCAATGGCATACTGTGGAGTGAACTGAGAGGCAGTCAGGGAAGGGAGACTTGTTCTTTGTCCTGATGCATTCCCCTCCCATGAAGGTTTTCTCCTAGCTGCTAAATCAAGAAAGGTGATCTCTTCCCTCTGAGGCATATCTCACAGGGCTCAATCTTTTTTGTTGAGAGCCACTCGGCTTATTCACCTCTTACTCTGATAAAGTGTTCCCATAGTCTCTCCATCAAAACCTGAGAAAGCCCTCTGCCTTCCCTATGAATCAGGCAATTTTATTAGAGAAAATACTTTCTATCTTTTCTCTGTTTCAGCAATAGAAATGTGAAAAAGAACAAACACACACAAGACTATTTGTTTGCTTTTTATTTTATCAAATAAGTGTCTTTACAATTCTATTGTCTAGAACCACAAGTTATTATTGAAAATCATACCCCAACTTATTCCTATGTTTCTTAGGAAGCTTAAGTGATCAATTGGTGATTATGCACTTGAATTATGTTTTCAGTATTGTCTTTTAACATTCAAATATATATATTTTTTTACATTTAAACTAATGTATCTATAAAGAGTCCTTTTTAGGTTATTTTGGAGTTCTGCATAGGTTACTTTACCATATTTCTATGGAAAATCAATAACTGATTTTTGAGAATGTGGATTATTTTTAATATATATACCTATAAGGAAACTAGTAGCACTATACAGGTTCTTTCACATTTAAAAATTCTATAATAGAGAATAAGAACATTTAAATCATCATGAAGTAAAATTAATCAGTATATAACTAAGGTTACAACTTGTTGCTATACATTAAGGTTAATGGTTTTAAACTTCTTATGGCCATTAACTCTTGATTATCTAATGGAGGCTATGTAACATCTTCTCTAAATAATGTAAACCCACATAAAATATTTGATAGACTGATACCATGTTAAGACCACAGGATTAGATTTAAAGTTTTATGAGGACAAGCTCTTTGGCTTTGCTGTCTGTTGGTTTATCCCAAGTGCTATCCACGTATCTGAAACATGGAAAACGCCCATTGAATATTTGGTCAATGAATTTAGCGCTATTCTGGAAGCTTAAGCAAATACAGTTTAAAATGAAGTAAAAATCAGATTTCAAGAATTAGAAAAGGCAAAACTATTATTTGCATACAATATGATTATATGCCAGAATAGCAAAGAAAATGGATTTAAATGAAATACTACAATTAAGAGAGTTCAGCAAAACGGTTAAGCAGAAGATAAATATAAACCAAACAATGGTTTTCTTGTGTACCAACAATTAACTACTTAGAAATAAGAAAAATAGATACTATTTACAATATTAAGGACACATAATTAATTACCTAGTAATGCTCTTAATAAATAGTGTGAAGTATAATAACAAGCTATAAATATCTAATAATAGATCTAAAAGAATCACTGAAAAATTCAAGAAATATACCATTTCCCCTGATAAGAAGACTCAGTATTTTTAAAATTTTCCAGAATACTGTACATTTCAATAAAAAAAAAAGGATATGTCTCTGAACTTCACAGAATATCTCAATTTCATTAGAGAATAAAAATGGATGAAAAGGTCATTAAGAACATCTTGAAACAAATAATAGCTAATGCTACCATTACACTTACCACTAACAACTTTAAACATATTTAATTCTCATTTAATCCCCACAGTAAATCTCTGAAATATATGCCATAAATATCTCAGTTTTACAAATAGAGAAATTAAAACACAAAGATGTGAGGTGATTTACCTAAGGTCACACAGTTAATTAGTTTGGATATTGAGATTCACACTCAGATAGTCTAGCTCTAGAATCCATGTACTTAAATGCTGTGCCAAATTGTTTCCCAAGGCTAATAAAATGAGAAAAATATCAACAGATAGAAAATTATAATAAAGCTCCATTAATAAAAGTGTGATGATATTCTAATATAAACAGATTCCATAATAGATAGCATTTTTCTGAGCATTTACTATGTACCAATACTTTAGACACATTACATCACTTACCCCTCATAATATCCCTGTGATTTATACTTTTTCTTTGTGTTTATTTTCAGGATGACACAACTGAGACACATAGATTAAGCAAATTGCCCAAAATGGTGGTGTTAACAAGTAGTGAAGTGAGTTTGAAACCATGCTTACATTTCATACTGCTATATTCTCCATTTGTAAAAGCACTAACAGATAAAGATATGAAATATGATGTAATAAAACACAGTAGGTAATCAGATAGCTAGATGGAAAAATCAGTAAATGTTCTAATCTTGCTTCATACATCAACATGAACTCAGATGAATTAAATATTGAAATATAAAAATCAAACCCACTTTGAAAAGCTAATAGAAAAAGGAAATAAATGTAGCAGTCCCTGATTAGAAGAAAACACAAAGAAGAATTTTTAAATTGCATATACAAAAAGGGATGAAGAAATTTAAAAGTGAAAATACAAATGGGAAAAGCTTCAAAAAATTACAGGCTCAGCTATAAGGCACCCACAGTAACAGAGGTAAAAACTATTAATGTCACAATAGATAAATTGATAAAGGGCATGTTTACAAATGTATATGAAAGACTAAATATGAATGACTAATAAACTAATCAAAAATACAAATTCTTTAAAATGCTATGTATATTTAATTTGATCAAATTTTCACAGCATTAAAAATAATAGTACTCAGTGTTGGAATAAATACAATGATTGATATTTTCCTGTATTGCTACAAGAAGTAGTAACTAAGAAAATCTTTTGAGAAAATAATTTTGTACTATATATTAAAAGTTTTAAAATAGTTCAGATATTTTGGTACAGTGATTCTCTACAGAGAAATCTATTATAATTAATTTGAGTTATTTACATTATGATAAGGTAATATGATGAAATATTAGGGAGGCCTTAAAATTATGCTTGCAAGTGCTTTATAATAATAAGAATCAGAATCAGAGAAAGTTTATTCTATTATGTGAAAAAGCAGAAGTAAATATTATAGAGTATGACCTCAAAAATACAAGGTACAAAAAGACTTTAAATAAAATAGAAGGCAAGAAAGGAGAAAAAAGAGAAAAGAAACAGTATGGGCAGTAAAAAAATAAATAAATAAATAAGTGTAGAAATACATAAAGGTACATAAGAAATTACAATAAAAGTAAATGGATTAAATTAATTTATCTGCTAAAAGGCAGGGGACATACTTTATTTTTTTGTGTTTTTTTTTAATTTTATTTTATTTATTTTTTTATACAGCAGGTTCTTATTAGTTACCTATTTTATACATATTAGTGTATATATGTCAATCCCAATCTCCCAATTCATCTCACCACCATCACCACCCCTGCCACTTCACCCCCTTGGTGTCCATACATTTGTTCTCTACATCTGTGTCTCTATTTCTGCCCTGCAAACTGGTTCATCCGTACCATTTTTCTAGGTTCCACATATATGCGTTAATATATGATATTTGTTTTTCTCTTGGGAACATACTTTAAAAAAGAAAAAAAAAACTTTAAAAACCCTAGCTAACATGTACTGAGTATTTAGAGGAAATAAAGTATGAAGAAGTAACCCCAAAATATGGTTATTTCTATGTGGTAGTATTATGGATGATCTTTATCTTCTTTATATTTTCCATATATCCAAATTTTCCTGTGATAAAGGATATATTATTTTAATTGTCAGAAAATTATTATTAAAGCAAAAATTAAGATGAGTTTATTTTTCATTTATGTGTATTTCTTTTAAAAGTGATTATTTTGACAAAGTATTATTATATGCTTACATTTTTATCCTTACACACACACACACACACACACACACACAAACAGAATATCTGGAAGTTTCAGTGTAACATAAATAAACCAAAACTATTTCCAAAATGAAACTATTTAAATGAAACTATAACAGATTCCCTTTGGTTACACTTTAACAGATTATTTTTCTACATTTAAAATCAGGACATGCTACCACTTTACTTTCTTGTTATGGGATGATAGACAGCTCTGTAGGACATTTCATCTGCAAACTGTGTTACTTAGCAACATTCTTTAAGCCAGAGTGTCTTTTTCATATCTATCACAATATTCTGTGGAGAATGCCTAAAAACATTTCTTTCATCCTGTGAATAAACAATGTGAATTAAGCTAGTAGGCAGCTGCAAAGGGAGAAAAGGAATATCAATTCTGTAATCACTAGCATTCTCTTATTCACTTTGGTATAAGTTTGGGGGAATATATTTGAATTTTTCATTCACAGTTATATAATTTCAGTAACACTTTTCTTTGTCAAGGGTTTGGACTGAAAAAGAACAGAAACCATAACTATGTTATTGTTTTTCTCTCAAGACCTGAAATAGCCACTGATCCTAAAAAATCAGCCTTCTCATTAGATCACTCACTCTCTACCTTAAATGCAAGGTAGAATCACCTAGAAATCTTTTAAAACATACCAATGCCCGGGTTCAAAACCCAACTTATTACTTCTGGAGTGAGGCTTGACTAAAATCTCCCCAGGTGATAGTAATGTAGTAGAGCCTGGATTGAAAACCACTGCATTATTACAGTGTTCACAGTACCAGTGTTTGTTTCCCTAACAATGTGCAAGGCATTTAGTAAGTGCTGAATAAAGTTTCTTAAAAAATGAGTGAAAGATGATACCAGGACATATCTCAAGTATATGAATTTAGACACAGATTTGCTACAATTAGTCAAATGTAAAGTTCAAATAATAAAACAATAAAGAACCCCAAATAAAAAAATCAATGCCTCATATGTTAAAAGCAAGTAAGAAATAGTTTTAAAATGTCTTCATTTTACTATAAACTATTTTACTTATACTAAATATGGAGTATGTTAAATTCAAAGCATTTTAAAAGGAGATTATGTGTGCAACTGTGTGTTAATATTTATATTGACTATAGAAAAGTGTCCATAGCACATGGGTTTATTGAAGATGGAATATTATTTTGAGCCCTAACATACAATTAAATGTGGCACAGATCCTAAGGGGTGAGCAATAGGAGAAAGAGGTCCAGATGACATTGTTTCCTCTGATAGGTTTAGATCCAGTGGTCTTAGAAGAGAGAAGATCTATAACAGTGTTCATATTACTCAGTTTTCTGGGTTGCACATTCCAGCCAGTCTGTTAGAGAACTCTTTAGGAAAGTGAATTGAAAACAAAAATCATCTGGGACACTACACCATTTATTTTCACTCTACAATGCTTTAGAATTGTCTACTTTTATTGTTGTTACTGACGTTTCTTCTCATATGTAATAGTCTTTGAATCAAATTAAGAAGGGACACAAATAAACTGATGAGGTTTATTTAACTCATGTGTTTAAATAATCAAAAGGAATCACTAAGAGAGTTTAAAGGGTTTAAAAATGCTTGTCAGTTCAACTTGTTCTCTATATATCATTCTGTATGCCTATTTTCCTGATACTTACTTGGCTCTTCTCTTGCCTTATCCAATCATAATCAAGGTTAACTCTTAGAAAACTAAGAAATGACTCAGCCTACTCATAAGTTATTCTTGCTCTACTTCTGTGTATCTTTCCTGTCCCTGTGCCCCTTTATCTCACTACCTGTTGCCCATTGTAATGAGGCTCCATCCTCCTATCCTTTATCTATTCCCAACAGAATACTGTTCTCTGATAACTTACAATAAGTTATAAATGGCATAAAAATAACTTCACATGTCCCAAAACAAATCACACTTTGCAAAGGGGGGCAAAATTGTCTAGACTATATAGAAAGGAAATCAATTTCTTCTCCAACTACAAATGCCTTATTTGTAAAATTAGTTTTATCAATTTTTACTTTCTAATCATACTTCATTAATCAGAACTTAAACTGGGAAAAAAATTGGACAAAAGTTTATATACCTATTACCTACTTAAGATCTGCATAAGTGAGTTTGATACTCCTTTATACACAATGTTACTCAACTAGTATCTGTGAAACTCTTGTACTATCTAATTTTGATTTCCTGATTACTCTTAAGAAGTAATGAAACACTTTTGTAAGTCAATAACTATAGCTATGGTTCAAAAAAGAAGGGACCCACGGGGCATTTAAAATTTTTGGAGTGAAACCCAACCATATTATTTCTCAGACCTAAATACTTATTAAACAGATCTCTTAGGTATTTATTTTGGTGTAGGGATAACATACAAAAAATGACTCAGATATTAAGGCTGCTGTAATTTGAAAAGGTTTGGGAACCTCTGGGCTATAGTATAACTCTAAATCATGTATAACTATGAAAATACCAATTATTGGAACAGCTAATGGATCAACAAGCTAACCATCATCATCATCATCATTACCATCACCACCACCACCTTCATCACCACCGGTAGCTAATCAATTAACAAGTTATACCAAGTCATCCTTGAAAATTTTTGCATATTGATATTACCCTTTCCATTCCAATTTATATAGATTGGATTCATATAATTTATGTCAATGGTATTTGGTCTTCCTGTTTGGGGGCTTTCTTTCTTCCAGTCCACTCTACAACAACATCCTGGAGTGGTATTTTGGCACCAAAATTCACATTCCATTCTCCCTCTCTCCCTCAAGAAGAAATTTGCTCTGAGAAACAAGCCTTTCTTGATTCTGATTCATGTGGAAGTGGGGATGGTACACAGGCTCTATGCCCAATCACTCATAATAATGAATTATTGAATGATTTTATTCACAGGAGGTATGGTTCAAGAATAGGTCTGTGACCCACACCTGGTAAATCTATATAATTCTGTCCTTTTAGCCACGATGATTGGCTCAAAGATAAGTTTGTGACTCTAGAAGTTTCAAGCATAATATACAGTAACATTATTCAGGAGTTAGATATTTATCTCTCTTTTCTACTGGACTTAATCCTGGGAGGATGTGAGCCTAAAACTGAAGGAAATTACGATATGGAGCCTGAGAATGAAAACAATGTCAAGACAAGGATAAAAACTAACTCCTAATTAAATTACTCCCAAGATATTCCTGAAGCCCTGTTTACCTCTGAATTTTTCAGTGATATGTTCCAGACAAACCCCTTCTTCAGTCAACTGTAGTTGGGTTTTCTGTTCTAAGTGATGCACACTCTTTCACAATGCCAATTACTTGCTTAAGAGTAGATTCATTTTTGCCCATAACACCAATTGTAAATGTCCTGGCTAGTGATTAAAATCTGTCTTTTCTAGAAATTTCACTTCTATTTTAACACAAATCTATTTGTACACTGCATTCTAGCCAAAGTAATTTACTGCTACTAAGCCCTGAGAATGCAATGAATTTGCTTTACTCAGTAAATGTACACATACTCAGAAAGAATGCTCTCCCACTTCTTCTTCTAACCAACCTACCCATAAGAACTCAGAAAAAGATAATTCTTTTCCTAAAAGACTTCCTAAATCCTATAACTCACAATGATCTTTCAACCTCTAAAATCTAGTTGACTCTGGCTTTTTGATACTCAACAACAAATAGTTGTTGAATTAATGAATATGCTCAGTATGCAATAGCTAAATAATTTGCCTTTTCTTTATTGCTATTCTGTCTTATCTCTCTATTGCATAAATTTTACTTTATCTCTGAATACTTCTCACCCCAAGTAAATTTGTTCCTAAGGAGAACACTCTGTATTACACTGTGTTCCTTACATATATTAGCTCCCCAGAGCACAGGTATAATTACAGGTATTTTTACAATCTGTATTCAGTTTATTTGATGATAATCCTATTTATTTTCATATAGCATACAACTATCACTAAGAATTTCTTGCTTCTACAGAGTTAACTGTTTTTTTTTCTTTTTCTTGTTACAAAATTGAAAATTCCCAACAGATGAACAAACCATGAAATAAAGTTGTATTCAAGGTAAAAGTCACAATATATGTAGAATTAATTTTAACAAAAAATTATGTATCTCTATGACCCTTATTCTCTCTTATTATAGGAAACTCTATTTTCCTCCTATACATGGGAAATCAAGAACAAGACTGACAGGATTCTCTTAGTCCATCCTTCAGCTAGTTTCTCTATATCCCTTCCTGCTTCCTGGAACATATGTCTTGTTATTTTGGGGTGGTAACACTAGTCGCTTCCTCAATTCTAAACTTCTCACTCCTTTCCTGATTTTCTCCTCTTGCTCTTAATCTCCAACCCTTGGATTTATTTTGCATAAATGTAAAGAAAGGAGAGAGGAGAAGAGAAACACTCTGGGGGTGACATAAACTATTTTTCTTCTTGGGAATCCCATATCTGTTATTTCTTCTAGCAGCAGGATCTTTGTTGTTTTCTCAGAATTTTTTAATAAGCTAAGAGATTCCAAAGAACATATACCAGAGAAATGGAACTTTCTTTATTGTGGGGAGAATATAAGAAAAACTTTTAGAGAAATAGTAAATAAAATACTAATTAGATGAAGAAAAGGGCAAAATGTGCTGTGTATAATATTTGATAAGTGATTTAATATATGTAATTAAGATAATCTTGGTACTTTAAAATCTCAACTTGAAAAACCATTACATTGATTTAATTCCTGCACATGAGCCAACTCCAAGGCACAGTTAGTTATTAATCAATCTCTGAATAAACCAAGGCTGAGAGTTCTGACCTTAGCAACCTTCAGAGTCCCCAGTCATGTTGATTTTTTTCATATTATTATTAATTTTAGATGGAGTACAAAAAAAATAACCTAAGAAATCTCACAGGAAGCTAAATAGTGTGAACAAATCTCATTAACTGATAGAAAGTGCATTAACCATGTCAACTTCATAAAGATTAAGATGATTTCTTCCTTTGAATGGAAAGACTTAAAAACATGTTTAGGTTTCTCACTTTCATTCTTTCACAAAAAGAAATTCTGGGGTGAAAAACCAGTGTTTGATTAAAATTAAAATTTTAAAGAATTATAGCAAGATGGTGTGGTTGTATTTGTTAATCATTCATAAGTCTATTTAATTGAACACATCATTTTACCTATTAATCTGGAATAGTTACTAAAGGCACAGTAGCAATTGCAAGGATACTCAAGGTATAAAGTTTCAACTTTCACATGGAAAATTCTGATTAAATATCCCTGACCTTCACTGATCCCAAAGCAGGAGAGTTAAACTTAAATGTTAGGGTAACTATCATGGCACATTGGCAGATGAGGGCTGATGAAAGGGAAACAAGTGAAGTTGTCATGATAACAAGGTCACAAAAAAAGAGCATTCACAACTATATTGGTGAAATTCAGTTCTTAGAGCAACTCAAAACCAGGTGATTAAATTTCAATAGAAAATTAAGATACACTTGAAATTTTAGGCTTCAAAACATTTTATATAAGTAAATAGTTCATAATTATCTAGGCTAAATTTTCAAGAAAAATAATGCACAGAAGCAAACACATTGGATTTATCAGTTCCTTTATAAATAGACTAAACTCATGAAAATGATAGCATCACAAAGCTCTTCTATTAAAGTTTTGTTAAAAGAGGAAAATAATACGTTTCCTATAGAGGAAGATAATACAATTATGTTTCTGTCTTGACAAAGCAGAGAAATCTCTGTTTGCAGCAGGTAGGAAAAGAAAAGCTAACAGCGAATATATGTTCAGTTCATATACTTAGTAGGAAATGTTTTGGTATAGGAATAGACATATTAAAATATTTAAATAACTGTAATAAATTTTTAAAATTTCTGTGATAATTTAATTATATTTCCCATACTATGGCATTATGCTTTATTTTTGTTGGCTCTAGTGTCATAAAAAATAAAAAAAACTTTGAGAATAAAGGTGGCTATATTGATGGATTAGTCAAATTTAGCAGAAGATAATACGTGTTTCTAGGATGTGAATATCATTCAATGCTATTCAAGTTTTCCATGAGATTGTATAAAGTTTAAATGTCATTTTATATTCAGTTTACTCTAAAAAGTGTATTTTTTTCTTCAAAGCATCCCTATTATTTTGATTTCAAGTCAATGAACATATTATTAGAAAAATAACTTCCTTTAATTTGGCTGTAGGAGAGTGAACACTGCTTAAGCATTTAGATTGTTTTTTCTCTCATCTGCTATATCTAGAAAACAAAGGTAGGAAAGTGAATGAATAATGATATTAATTTCCTACTAAACTAGTAGTATGCATCATCAATTAGAAAACCTTAAACAGTAAGTTCTGTTTTTTCACTAACTAATGCTAGCAGTATTTTTTTAACATTTTTTTAAATTTATTTTATTTTATGTATTTTTATTTTTGGCTGCGTTGGTCCTTCGTTGCTGTGTGTGGGCCCTCCCTAGTTGCAGCGAGTGGGGGCCACTCTTCGCTGTGGTGCGCGAGCTTCTCACTGCGGTGGCCTCTCCTGCTGTGCAGCACAGGATCTAGGTGTGCAGGCTTAGCAGTTGTGGCACATGGGCTCAGCTGCTCCGTGGCATGTAGGATCTTCCCAGACCAGGGCTCGAACCCATGTCCCCTGCATTGGCAGGCAGACCCCCAACCACTGCAACCCCAGGGAAGCCCATGCTAGCAGTATTTAACCTGTGGCTATTTCATGTTTTCCAAGATCTTAGAAATAACATTTATACTCAAAATTAAAAATAAAAAGTTGGTTATAAAAAAAACATCCTCAGAGTAAAAAAACTTAATTTTACCTTGAGATAGACACTGTATTTTATCTTCAAGTGTGATCAAAGAAAGAGGTTGGTGAATTAACATAATTTTTTTGTCAAGATATGTCAAGAATAATGTCAAGAATAAGTCAGGATGTCTGCTTCTACGCCTTCTATGCAACTTTATATTTGAGACTTGAGCCATTAGGTCAGAAAAAAATAAAAGATAGAAGAACTAGAAAGGATGAAAGAGTGCCGTCATTATTCAGAGTATGACTGTCTACAAAAAAATATCTAAAACAAAAATTACTAACTATAGCTAATAATAGTACAGCAATTTTTCTATAAGATCAAATATATAAATTAGTTGCAATCCTATAGACAAGCAGCAAGTAGTTAAATGTCATAAAAATAATATTTACGTTAACAAAAAAACTATTATACATCTAGGATAATATTTTTACAAAAGTAGTGTGAAACCTTTCTGGAGAAAATTGCAAACTTTTCTAAAAGAGTTTGGAGAAGAGCTCATTTAAATTTAGAGTTAGTATTAAATGTTCTTGGATAGGAAAACTCAATATATTAAAGATTTCAATTTTCTCACAAATTAGTCTGTAATTGCAGTACAATTCCAGTCAAAATATCAACACTATTTAGTAGAGAATGTAGTAAGATGATTTTAAAACCTATGTTAAAGATCAACCAACTAAGAATACTCAAAACAATTTTGAAAAAGAAATTAGTATTGTAAATTGTGCTGCAGTGAACATTGGGGTACATGTGTCTTTTTGAATTATGGTTTTCTCAGGGTATATGCCCAGTAGTGGGATTGTTGGGTCATATGGTAGTTCTATTTTTAGTTTTTTAAGGAACCTCCATAAATGTCCATCAACAGATGAATGGATAAAGAAGATGTGGTACCTATATATAATGGAATATTAGCCATAAAAAGAAATGAAATTGGGTCATTTGTAGAGATGTGGATGGACCTAGAGTCTGTCATACAGAGTGAAGTAAGTCAGAAAGAGAAAAGCAAATATCATATATTAACACATATATATGGAATCTAGAAAAATGGTACAGATGTACCTATTTGCAGGGCAGGAATAGAAAGGCAGGTGTAGAGAACAAACATGTGGACATGGTGGGGGAAGGGGAGGGTGGGATGAACTGGGAGATTAGGTTTGACATAAATACACTATTATGTGTAAAATAGGTAGCTAGTGGGAACCTGCTGTATAGCACAGGGAGCTCAGCTCGATGCTCTGTGATGGCCTAGTTGGGTGGGATGGGGGGAGGGAGCTCCAAGAGGGAGGGGATGTGTGTATGAATATGGCTGATTCACTTCGTTGTGCAGCAGATACTAACACAACATTGTAGAGCAATTATAATCCAGTAAAAATAAAAGAAATAAGTGGGGTCCTTACTTCAGCATATCCATGATTTATTGTAATATTATAAGAATTAAGTCAACATAGTAACAGTGCCAGGGTGGAATAACAAGCCAACAGAACCAAATAAAAAGTCCATAAGCAGACCCACCATACAAGGAGACCTGATCAATGATAGAAATATTCCTGCAACTAGTAGGGGAAAGAAGGATCATTTAATAATTGGGAGCTGGGACAACTGATGATCCAAGCAATGGATGATTAGCCTAACCTCACATTAATTCCATGTTTAATTTTCTTTTAATTTTTCTTTAAATACGTTTGAAGCATAAAACTTCCAGAAAAATATAGAAAGATACTTATGACCTCATAAGGGGAAATAATTTTTTTAAAGAAATAAAAGCACAAATCACAATGAAAAGAGATTATAAATTTGGCTATGTTAAAAAAAAAAAAAAAAAAACCACAAACTTCTATTCATCAAAAGACACCATGAACAAAATAGAAAAATAAAAACAAGTCACAGCTCAGAGGAACCTATTTGCAATTCATATAACTAATTAAAGTTTCATGTCCAGAATATGTTAAAAAAGTCACACTAATTAGTATAGAAAAATACAAAAGAGAAAAGAAATAGACAATTGGGCAGAGACTTTGACCAGGAAGCTTAGAAAAAGCTGCAAAGTTGATAAATGTATATAAAGATGTTTAATCTCACTAGTAGATTGGTGCAAAACAAAACCATAGTAAAATGTCATTAAACACTCTTCAATCTGCAAACATTTTAAGATTTTGAAAATACCAGGTGATGGTGAGGAGTGAGCAACAGGTTCACACACAGGAATATAAATGGTCACTTTCACTTTGGAAGCCAATTTGTCAAATTCTAGTAAAGTTGAAAATGTATATGCCCTATGCCCTAGAAATGTCACTCCTAGGTATAAACCCTAGCACAATGATACCCAAATTATGAGAAACTATGAAAATACTCACATGAGGGCTATTCAGAAGTTAAAAAATTAAACACATAACTACTATATGACCCAGCAGTTGTATTCCTGGACATTTATCCCAGAGGAATGCAAATATATGCTCAAGCAAAACTTATAAATGAATATTCATAACAGTTTTATATGTAACAGCCAAAAAACTAGAAATGATGGAGATGTACTTCAACAGGTGAATGGTTAAACCAAACAAACCGCAGCGCATCCATACCATGAAAAACCACTAGCAATTAAAGAGGAACAAGCTATTTTGATACAGGCAACAACCTGGATGAATATTCAGACAATTATGCTAAGTGAAAAAACTCAATTCCAAGTGGTTATATATTGTATAATTCATTTACATAATATTCTTGAAATGACTGAATTATAGAAATGGAGAACAGAGTTGCCCAGGCTTAAGAGGGGAGTCAGTGGGATGGAAATGGGTGTGGCTATAGGTGAGCAATACGAGGGATCTTCGTTGTGATGGAAATGTTTGTATCTTGACACTATTAATGTCAATCCTGGTTGTGATACTATACTATAGTTTTGCAAGATTTTATCATTGGGGGAAACTGGGTAAATGGTCCATGGGATTGCTCTGTATTATATTTTTACAACTGCATGTAAATTTACAATTATCTCAAAATAAAAATTTAATTTAAAATAAGACTAAAAACTATTTATCTACAGATCCTAACCCGAGAGATTTTGAGTCAACTGATCCAGAGAGAGGACTGGGCACATGTCCTTTTTAATTAAGCACCTAGATGATTCTAACTTGCAGACAGGACTGAGAGCCAGTCTTAGACCTGCTCTCACTTGTGTGCCTAAAGTGCTATATGGTTAAGAGAACTGACTCTTGAGCAAAATTGTCTCATTTGATTTCTAGCAACATCATATACTAGTTCTGTGATGTTGACTCAGTTTCCTCATATGTATGTGGTATAAAATATTAATACTTAAAAAACTGCTGTGGAACTAAATGATTTAATATATGTAAATTACTTAGAACAGTGGTTAAAACATAGTAAGTATGAGAAAAGGGTTTAAATTACTTTCATCATTTTATTATTTCTGTAGCAGTTTATGAAAGAGTAAAATTTTGAAAACAAATATAAATATACATCAGTAAGAGAACAGATGAAGAAATTTGTTTCATTCATGAAATAGAATACTAGAAAGTAGTGAAATTAAAGGAGCCAGAACTTCATATAATAATTCTGATGATTTACACAAACGTAATATTTATCATTAAAAGCTGGGGTACTGAATATAGTTGGACTTAGTCATTATAAAATTTGAAACCATTTCCATATATTGTTTAATAATTTATACCCCTGTAGTAAATGAATACAAGCATGCATGAGAAGGATAAATATTGAAATTTTAAAAATAGCTATATCTGCTGAAGATAAGAGGTGAATGTAGTTAGGGATGAATACATTTATGTTTCAAATGATTTATAATGCTCTATCTTTTCAGTTTCACCATGAATACTTTGATATGTATTATATTCTCTTTATAGCTTTTGTATATCTGAAGTATTTCACATAATTAACTTATTTAATCCTTACAGCAAATGAACAAGAAAGTAGGTGCCCTTTAGAAGATATTAATGCTGAAGATGGATGGGGTAACAAACAAACAAATAATACAAACCAGAGAAAAATCTAAAATTCTTACCAGTAAAAATACATGAAATATTTATCATTTCACTGACATTTCTGAATTTGATAGATTAAAATAAATCCTGTGTAACATAACTACACATCCCTTGTAGTTGGCTACACAATCCTCAGATTCTCTAGTTTTCACTTACACAGCATTCACATTCTCTCTGAATTATACCCTGACCTATTTTAGAAATTAGGTTTAAACTACCATTTTTTTAATATAAATCTTTTAATTGAAGTATAGTTGATTTATAATGTTGTGCCAATCTCTGCTGTACAGCACAGTGACTCAGTTATACACATATAGACATTCTTTTATATATATATATATATTCTTTTCCATTATGGTTTATCACATGATATTGAATATAGTTCCCTGTGCTACACAGCAGGACCTTGTTGTTTCCAATTTTTATTTTAATGCAGACCAATCTTTGGTTACTTGAACACTCTCTGGTCTATTAATTGGATGAATTAAAATTATAGATTTCTCTATATGGATTTACCCTTCTTAATTTAAAAGATGAATTTGAGTTAGATGTGGTTAGAAATGTTCCACATATTTTGCTTTGATTGACTGATTTGTGGCAATATCTCTATGTGTATTGCCATATTTAAATAAGGCAAGCATAGAAAGTATTGGAATCATTGAATTATTTGAAGATATTTGGAGATGAATGATGTCTTAGTCCATTTGGACTACTATAACATAGACTGGGTGCCTTATAAACAACAGAAATTTATTTCTCACAATTCTGGAGGCTAGGAAGTCCAAGATTAAGGCACTGGTAGATTTGGTGTCTGGTAAATCTCACTTCCTGGCTCATAGATGGTGATCTTCTTGTTGAGTCCTCACATGGTGGAAAGCGAAAGAGAGCTTCCTATTGCCTCTTCTATAAGGGCGCTAATCACGTTTGTGAGGGCTTTTTGATCACTGACCTAATCACTTCTCAAAGGCCCAATTTTTTAAAAAAAATCTTAAATTCTCCACATATAATGTACACACATTACACAAAGGAAATACAGTTTTCCACTTGATCTCTTCACAGTTCAGCATGTCAATGATAGCTGCTGAAGCCTGTGACCTCACGATAACAGGGCTTAAAAATATTTATGTCACTAAGTACCTTGGCATAATCAGCGGGCACTATGTAAGATATTACTTTGAAAGGAAGGTGGGGTAGATAACTTTCAAAGTTCCTTCAAATGTCAATAATAATAGAAATAGATACACTCTGTAATCCTGTTTAACAAATTAGATCATAGGCTTTGCTTTGAAATTTTACTTATGAATTACAATTATCTGTCCCAATTAAAAGCTTAATGTAAGAGGGAGGAGATATGGGGATATATGTATATGTATAGCTGATTCACTTTGTTATAAAGCAGAAACTAACACACCATTGTAAAGCAATTATACTCCAATAAAGATGTTAAAAAAAAAACATAAAATCTTAATGGCTTCTGTATAAAGAAAAGTTAGCATTCAAATGACCACCTACTAATTAATATAAAATTTCAATAGGGACAGTTATTTTGGTTTATGGAGATAAAGATCTTATCTACTGGAAGAAAGGAATTACATTATAAATAAAAAGTAACAAAGGAAACAGGAGCCATTATCTCAAGAAAGAATGGAATGTAAAAAACCTTAATAAGTTGTGACTTTTGCTCAATGAAACTTTTAATTCCTCAAAGTGGGTAATTTTTCCAGTAGTTATTAATAAAGGCAAAGCCATAAATTACAAGTCTCATAATGTTTGAAGTTAAGAAATAATCCAAAGTTATTTCTATTCATACTAAAGCGAACATAAAAGTACCACCAATGATATCACCAAGAAAAAATAATTATAATAAATAAATAAATAAATCCAGAAAGGCCACCTCTACTCTTCTCTCCCTTTACATAAAGAAGCCAGCATTGATCCTTTATATATTATTAAATATTTAACAAAAAGCAAAATACAAATTAGAAGAAAATAAATTTTGAATATGTTGATCTTCATTACTAGGCTTCTACAAACGACTAATCTTTTTAAAACACATATTTCTATATGCTCTAATCAAGGTGACTAGGGAAATTCATTTAAGCTTTATAGGATAATTATAATTAGATGCATGGAGCTGCTATTAAGTATATACAAGTGATTCATAACTGCACAATCAAGAACATGATCCATTCAAGAGCAACTAAAATTTAACTTGATTCATTGTTTTAAAATCTGACTAGACCACAGTTATTTTCAGCCTGGAAGGCCAGTATTCTTTCTCTATCCAGAAAGACAGGATTCATGTGTCACTTCTTTTGACTCTGAGAATTAAAACCTGAACTTCTCCAATAGCCCAAGGCAAAGTTAAACACTGTCTCTTCTTGTATCCCTCTAGCATTTTGGATAATGCTGTGCATATTACATTACCTTCTGATTATTTATATGTCTGTCCCCAGTACTCCTTATCTTCATTTTCTAAGTGATTCTATTGTTCTAAGCATATTGTATGTGCTAAATATTTTTTTTTAAATAAAAGCATTAATTAATGAATAGATTAGAAAGTCAGTACTGTGCTTGACAGTATTGTGCTTGAAAGAAGGCTTTGGTAAAATAGTAGGTTCATATTGATTTTATGATGATAAAATGTTTTAATAATTGGCAGAGACTACAAACACTATCTTTTTGCTCTTCTCTTCTGCATTTATAAGTTTAGAGCCTTATGGCTGCTTTTGGCCAACGAAATGTAGATAGCAATGGCATAAGGCCTTTTTCTAAGCCTGGCTCTTAAAATTCTCTAGCCATCTCTCTCCCTAACACAGTGGCCTTTGAGGCCACATATTCCAAATGGCAAAGTAACAGATGTGATGTGAGTAAATAAGCCTTTTAGGTTAAAACAGATATTTAGATTGTTTATAGCTACAGCATAGTTTAACATGTTTGACTAATAAAGAAATTGGTACCTTAAAGAGGGATGCTGCTGCAAATTCAAAACTCATCCTAAAGTGTGAGACAAGAGTATAATGGTCAGATTGTGAGTAGTGGGGAAGCTAATATTGGATGCTAGAAAGACCTTGATTCATGTTAAGCAATGGCAAATTTTGGTAAAGATGTTTCTTGCAGAATCCTGGGAAGCAGATCACATGAGTACTGGTTTAGCATATAAAGTCTTGTAGTGAGTGTTGATTATTGCTGGTTGTGTTTGGCTAAGTATTATCAAAAATAAATTAGCTCAGGAAACAACTTGTCAATTTGCAAGAGGAATATAAAGGAATAGAGTAAGTCCAGAAATGAATAGTCTTTCAGGGTTGAAAAAGACAAATGCTTGTAGATACCAAATGATAAGATAAAATAATAAAACAGGTTTTAAATGAAAAAGGCCCAGGAAAACTCATTTAAATAGAGCAGAGAAAAGCTTGATTAAGGGTGTGGCCTTCACATCAATTGTTCCAGATACCCTTGGTAGCTGCCATAGAGTTGATAGGCAGATGAAGGAAGTGTATGATAAAGGGAAAAAAATAAATCAGATTTCAGAACAATGTTTAGAAAATATTTTGAGGTGTGTTTACTAGAACATGGTCAAACCAGAAGTAAAACATCAGGTCTTACTAAAATTGTGGAGAGAATTTTGTTCCAAAGATTCTAAGAACTCATGCCAACAAAGTTTCTGAATTTGAAAACCTAAACCAAACTGTCCATAAACTATGAATGTTTTGTAGATTCCCCAATGGTATGACTCCAAAACGTGCACTCAATGAGGAAGAGGAAGAGGGCAGAGCAAGGGTCCAGAAAGGAAAACAGACAAGAAATTTTCTTCTGGACAGCAGAGCATGAGTCATCAGGGAACTCTCCCCACTCCCAGGGCAGAGAGACTGCACAAATTGTCCAGTCACCACATTTCTGTAGGCAAGTCATCTTTGTATGTTATCCAGGCTTCCATTTTCTGAATGGTACATGTGGTTATACTTTTTCTGCTCCCACCGCACTGTTTATACTAGGTGCATTTATGAATGCAGAGGAGGGCAGAAAGACCTTGTCTTTTTATTTTTCAGATCAGTAGACCAAGCAGATGCATATGCTGACCTGAGAGTTCCTGGATTTTGAACTGGATGCAGTAATTTTGGATGGAATCCCCCTAGAGAAGAGGGTAATGGGCACACGTGTGTGGAAAAGGATGACTGGAAGATTGGACTGTGGCAGAGATTGTTGGCGTTCACCAAATAACACTAATTCTCTAGCTTTCCCAGTGCCTCTGGCAGCTAAGTTTGGGTCATGTGTGTGAATTCTGGCATTTGGGATTGGGGCAGATGTGTATATACACCTTTTAAGTTTGGCCTTTTAATCAGTTCTGCACAGAAGTAGATTTCACAGACTATTTCAACCAAATCATTAAAAAAATAAACAAATGTCCCCCAAAATCCAAACAACAACAGTAACAACCTCCTGATAGGGGGGATTGGTATCCAGAGTTGCTATAATATTATTACCTAAATTGTCCAGTTACCAACAAAAATGTATGAGATGTGAAAAGAAACAATGTGACCCTTAAATGTAAAAACTATCAACAAAATACTAACAAAATGAATCCAGCAATATATAGAAAGGATTATACATCATAACTAAGTGGTATTTTTCCCAGGAATGCAGGTTGGTTTAAAATATCAATAGATACAATACATCCTATTAATATACTAAAGAACAAAACCACATGATCAATTCAAAAGGCACAGAAAAAAACACTTGAGAAAACCCAACACCTTTTACAATAATAATGTTCAATTAACTGGGAATAGCCAGGAACTTTTCAATTTGTAAAGGGCAGCTATGAATCATATTACTGCTTATATATTACTGTAATGATTAATATTACATTTTAACACTGCTAACATCATATTAATGATGAAGGATTGAAATGTTTTCCCTTTGAGATTAGGAACAAGACAAGGATGTCTGCTCTTGTCACTTCTGTTGAATATTTTGGTCAAGGTTCTAGCCAGGGCAATTAGACCAAAAAAAAAAAAAAAAAGATTGTAAAGGAAGAAGTAAAACTAGCAGTATTTCTCTGTTTGCAAATGAATGATCTTATACACAGAAAATCTCAAGGAACCCAATTTTAAAAAGCTATAGAATTAATAGATGAGTTCAGCAAGGGTGCAGAATACAAGGTCAACATACAAAAATCAATCACCACTGAAAATGAAATTTGAACAGTTACATTTATAATAACATCAAGAAGAATAATATGCTTAGGTATAAATTAACAAAAGTGTAAAAATTTTACATTGAAAATTACAAAACATTGTTTAAGAAACTAAAGAAGACATAAAATAAAGGATACCCATCTTGTTTTTGAGGATCAGAAGTCTTAACATCTTTAAGACGTCAATATTCCCCAAAGTGTTCTACAGATTGAATGTGATCCCTTTCAAGATCCCATCTGGCTTTTCCGCAGAATTTGACAAGTCAATCTTAAAATTAATATGGAAATCCAAAGGACCCAGAATAGTCAAAGGAACAGTGAAAATAAGCACAAAGTTGGTGAATTCATAGTTCCAAATTTCAAATTTACTATAAACAGTAATCAAGACAGTGTAGTCTGGTATAATGATAGACATATAAATCAATAGAATAGAATTCAGAGTATGGGAGTAAACCTTTACCTTTATGTTCACTTGATTTTGAAAAGAGTTTTATGGAATCATGATTTGTAAGAAATATACATGTGGTCCTTCAGATAGCCAAAATATATTTTTTATTTATATTTTGTCTTTGTCCACAGTTCCTGGCTCATAGCTCCCCAAACAACTGATATTTCCAATGTGTTGAAAGTGATACAGGTGTCTTTTGCTACATTAATAAGGTGACTTTTGGAAAGCACCTGAGAATGGGGGCTGGTTGCCAAAGGAGCCAACAATGTTATTAAAGGGTTAGAATTTGATGTTATCTCTAGGGTGATAGTGTCAAAATTGAGTTGAATTCTTGGATACCCAGCTAGTGTCTGGAGAATTGCTTGTTTTACAAGAGGTATTTCAAATATTTTTAACTGGATAATGATGAGCATGGACTCTTAATACTCTTCAGACTCTTAAAGGATATATTTAGGAGTGAAACAACAGATTTATTTTAAAATGTCAAAATTTACTATATGGTACAGATGAACCAGATTTGCAGAGCAGAAATTGAGACACAGATGTAGAGAACAAATGTATGGACACCAATGGGGGAAAGTGTGGGGGGGTGATGGTGTAATGAGTTGAGAGATTGGGATTGACATATATACACTAATATATATAAAGTGGATAACTAATAAGAACCTGTTGTATAAAAAAAAAAATAAAATTCAAAAACAAAACAAAAAAATAACACAATGAAGAAAAGAGACTCCAATAAGTCAAGCTTGTTATTGAAAAACTTCAATAACTATTCAGTGAAATCACTGAAAAACTGATAGATATTAGATCAAATTCTCTCAGAAAAGAAAACTATACAATGAGAATTACCTTCTCAGGAGGAAATCAAGTAAATTAGAAAAACAAGTTTAGAAGATTATGAAAATTAATAAAGTAAGATTTGACAGCAGTTTAGGGGAATTATAAGAACAGAAATAATGAAATAGTATTTGAATCTTCATATAAAGATTTTATGCAAAAAGCAGGGAGAAGAGAATCAAAGACATATTATGTATGTTCCTAAGCATAGGGACACAAAATACTGCTTTCTCAGATCTTTCACATCATTTGTTTTAGCAATTTAATTTCAGATTCTGTAAAAGTGTCATTGTGACATTAATTTTTGTGACATCTTAATTTTAATAGCATTAAAGTGGGGGAAATATGCCATTAAGAATTGAAGAAAACATCATGCTAAAAAAACACACGTGGTTCATAAATATTAATAAATATTTTTGGATAAATAAAATGAAATCTAGGGCTTCCCTGGTGGCGCAGTGGTTGCGAGTCTGCCTGCCGATGCAGGGGACGCAGGTTCGTGCCCCGGTCCGGGAAGATCCCACATGCCGCGGAGCGGCTGGGCCCGTGAGCCATGGCCGCTGAGCCTGCGCGTCCGGAGCCTGTCCTCCGCAACGGGAGAGGCCACAACAGTGAGAGGCCCGCGTAACGCATAAAAAAAAAAAAAAAAAAAAAAAAAATGAAATCTAATAAGTCTGATAAAAAGCTTGGAAGCCAAGCCACAATCATACTATGTATAGAAAGAGCAGTGATCCCAGGCAGAGCTGGCCTAGATTAAAAATAATTATTGCTGCTCGGTCTCAAGATGTTTATGAAGCCAACTTCTCTGAATCTGTTTCCTCATCTATGAAATGGTAATAAAAATATATTTCACACCAATCTTAGGAATATCTGAGGAATTATTATGAGAGAATAAGATATATATATAACAACTTTACAAATTAAAGCTTGATTTAACGAAAATGAGCATGTAGCTCTGTAGCAAGACTAAGCCCAGAGAGCCTAAGATGTGAAAGGTTAAAAGTCAGATGTCCCAGAGGGCTCCCAAAATGTTGATGGAACTTCCTTTTTGACTGGTTATTTCACATTAGTATCTACTCTTTTGTGAAATATGATTTAAAGCATATACACATGCATGCAGATGCACGCACACAGGCACTGCACGTGTGTGTGTGTGTGTGTGTGTGTGTGTATGATGTTTTTTAGTTAGGGCTTTCATCCCTAATGCACTGGAAAAGCAAAGAGCATAAGAAGGAAAGAGAAAAGTGAAAAGAATACATGCAAATTAAAGACCGAGTCATCTCTATTTCTAAGCCTTGTTTTTGCATAAGTATTCATTGATACTCCAGGTACATGGGAGCTCTGTCAGTACCTTTCACTAAGAGCTTGATCTGAAGAGCTCCCGCTTCCACCAGTAGTAGAAGTCTATTTTTTTATTGTAGTATAGTTGATTTTCAATATTATATTATTTTCAGGTGTTACAGCATAGTGATTCAGTATTTTTACAGATTACACTCCATTGAAAGTTATTACAAAATAATGGCTATGATTCCCTGTGCTTATATACATACATCCTTCTTGCTTATCTATTTTATACATAATAGTTTGTATCTCTTAATTCCATACCCATATCTTGCTCCTCCCACCTTCACTCTCCCCACTAGTAAAAACTACTTTGATTTTTATACCTGTGAGTATGTTTTGCTATATACATTCATTTGGTTTATTTTTTAGATTCCACATATGAGTGATATCATACAGTATTTGTCTTTCTCTGACTTATTTCACTAAGCATAATATTCTCTAGGTTCATCCACATTTCTACAAATGGCAGAATTTCATTCTTTTTTAAGGCTGAGTAATATTCCATATTGTGTGTGTGTGTGTGTGTGTGTGTATATATGTGTATGTGTGTGTGTGTGCATGTGTGTGTGTGTGTATATATATATATATATAAATATATATATATATCACATCTTTATCCATACATCTGTTGATGGACACTTGGGTTGCTTCTGTATCTTGGCTGTTGTAAATAGTGCTGCTATGAACATTGGGGTGCACTATCATTTCAAATTAGTGTTTTTTGTTTTTTCTAGATATATACACAGGAGTGGAATTGCTGGACAACATAGTAGTTCTGTTTTTAGTATTTTGAGGAGCAGTCTATGCAAAGCCTTTGGAAATGACTTTGTAGAAAATCAAAATTTCACTGTATGATAAATACAATCCCAAACAGAATCCCAATTGGAATATTTCCCTTTTATGTCCTATAGTCTGAAAGTGATCTAGATGAATGATGTGTAGATGAGTGGTCTAGATGTCCTTGTTGAAGGCAACTGAATGGACATAACCATTAACACTGAGTTCGATTTATCATCCTTATGCCAAAAAGGGGGGTATTTTAAAGCTAAAAATGAAAAAGAATAAAATAAGAGACTGGATAATTTGTAATTGGTTTCAGTTTAGTGCAGTAATAATGCAAAGATGAATAAATAGCCTCATACACAACTCCCATTAACAAATACTTTACTCCCATAAAAAAATACTTTCAAGTCAATTGGTGTATATCTGAACCAAGTATAATCTCATAGACAGCTGAAGAATACAAAAACTATCTATCTTATTTATCTAGACAAGCAACTTACTCCAGCCAAGCTCATATCTTGATATCATCACTTTGGATAACTTTGATTATGTCAGCTGAAATAGGAACAATAATAGATTCAGACTGTGTGTCTGCATTTGTGAAAGCTTTTTCTAAAATACAAAGCATAATCAAGGAGTAGATTGGAGGCTTTAACAATTCCATTCTGTTTTATGACACAGAAAGAAGCAGAGCTTTTAGTTACTATTCACTCCTTTTACCACACTCCTTCTAGGGAGCCCTGCAGGACTTTGGATTACAGCTAATGCAACATTTGAAAAGTACTGAATCAATTCAGACTCTTATCTGAAAAATCAAGAGAAAAGATAATTCTGGCCAAGTTCTCAAAAACTTTAAGCTGACCAGTCTTTTAAAAATATGAAGTGAACAATTAGATTTGTTGTGAGTTGATTTCATAATGAACAGTATAATATCCATAGTAAGGAATATCCATAGTAAGAATGTTAAGAAAAAATGTGCAAATTGTGAGGTGCCTTTGTATAAAACACAATTTAATTTAAATAGAAATCAACAAGCAGCACTTATAATGCTAAAGTTGTAAGCATCAACAAATAGACAACTTTAATATCCTCTAAAGAGTTGATTCGTTGATTGATTGATTCTTTACTAATTCATCTATATATATCCCACTAAGATAGTACTCTATGACTCACAGCAGAAAAAATAGAGAGGCTCTTCCTAATTTGAGTTTGTTTTGCTTTGGTTGTACCTGGCATGGCTGAGAAATTGTTTGAAAATCTTTATTTTAATAATACAAATCACTATTAGGTATTAATAATTATTACAAAAATATTTACAAAGGTGTTATCTCTGTTTCCCCTTGTAAATACCAACTAAGTGCTCTTATTAGTATTTTTGAGGATAAGGAGGACAAGAGGATAGATGGATAGAGTGGATTGGAGCATAACTGTGAGTCAGTTTTGCAGGAAATGGTTCAAAAATTGACTATGATTTCCAACCTACAATACACTTGTTTTGGGGGTCAATTATTAATGTAAATTTTGCGTTTGTTCATTTTTTACTTTCCCTGAATGAGACTATATATAACGTTATATAAACATATAAATATATGTAATGATGATATTAAATTAACCTTCTTTACCAAGAGTATAAGTTTTATTGCTGCTATTAATGTTAAGATTACTTTTTTGGTTTTTATATCTTTTCTTTTAGAGATGTAAAAATTATTAACAATTCCATGAAATTTTTATGTGTACTCCACAAGCATTCTGAGAATTGGTGAGGCCGATATTACTAACTCCCATTTTAAGATTAATAACCTGAAGCTTAGAGGGTTAAGTAATTTGTCTAAAATTTCAAAGGAAATACATTCAGGTTTTCTGGTTCTTAATCAGTCCAGTAGTTTGATGATACTACCACATTCGTATTTATTGATACTTTTAATCACACAGAGATGTTTTCTTTTGATACTTCATTATTTATTGCTTAGTTATATGGATCTATCACAAATATTATCATATTATAGTCTTATATTACATTTGATTATTTTGTCTGAGAGGTCAATTCATAAAGAAGTGATTTTTCTCCTTTATAACCAGTCCCTACTGCCTTTTTTTCTTTTTCAGATGCTCTAGATTCTGTCTGTACTACAAAGCCATGATATATAATTCAGTACTGTACAACTTAAGTAGGAGTTTCATCTTTGAGAAGCCCTAAAGACTACACTGGCTGCCAGACATATGAAACACATCCAGCAAAAGCCCTGAAAAAAAGTTATAATTAATCAGAAAAGCATCTTTGAAATATTCTTTCTTCATTTTATTACATTTTATCTCTTTTAAAGAGAACTATATGTGGTCAGATTAGTGTTGTTCATAAATTCCAAAATAGCACTTTAATCTCTTGACTCAATCAAAACTAGTGAGGTCTAGATGCTAACTCTCATAAATTGTTCACATATTTATTTGTTCATTATATATTCACTAATGCTTCCAAAAGGAATCTGTTACAGCTTACATAGTCAACGAAGCTTTTAACACAGTGATAGAAGAATGAGATCCCAGTATGAAGGAAATCATGTAACCTAGTTTAGAGCATATTACTTATTAATTGAAAGGAATATTTAGCTAAAATCTGCCTAGCTGACAATGCAAAAAAAAAAAATTCTTAACATTGAACACTAAGAAAAATTTTGATGTTATGGAAATGTCATCGGGAAAAAAAATAATTTAAAAGAAAAAATCATATGCATTCTTCATATACATATTCTTATCTTAATTCTGGTGTCAAATTGCAGCTGTGAGAGTTCATTCTATGTAGGCATAAAGCTTTCTTCTCCTATGACAATATATGTGTAGAGTTTAGAAGTTTAGAAGCTCTGGAGGAACAACTCACTCCTTCAAGCTTTAACTCTACTGCTCCCTATTTAGGACTGTGTCTGTGGCATAAATAGTAAGATATAATTCTACTTGTTAGTCACATTATTAACTCACTATTTTTCAAGCTTTTCCTAAGATCTTTGCAAACAATAAAATTCAAATAATTTTTAGTTCACATTTTTAGTTAGCATAAGTAGGTCACACAATGCTTGAAAGTGACACAGGTTGAAAGAAGGAGCAACCACTAGTAAATTCAATTTTCATTCCAAAATATGCAAGTAGAAAACAAAAAAGAAAACTTCGGCTGATTTGAATTACTTTGTTAGAAATATTGAAAATGAAAAACTGTTCTATGGGATGATGATGCATAGGAAGAAAGGAAGTGAATACTTGTCTTTAAGGAAACTTAATGGAAGCATTTGAGTTTTTAACACTCTCACCCCCAATCTTTGCCAACTTTTTTTTTTTTTCCAACTACTGGTAGATTTGCTCTCTTCTTTTAATATCAATTATCAAATCTCAATATGTTTTTCTAACTTCCACTACAGTGCATTCCTAAAGTAATCTCTTCTATCATCAATAAACTGGATCTTTTCCATTGATTTATCTGCTGAATTCATTTTATTTAGATCAGGCTCTAAAATTAACACATGATTCAGGTTCCCCAATTAACTCAATCTGTGTATAATTATTTTTACTGCCTATGTGGAATATTTGATTTCCATTCTACTCAAATGCATTTTGATATGTTTCTTTAGAGCTCAAACTTAATTGCTCTATTCTTACCAAAGTAATAAATAAATAGGAGACTACATTTCTTTGTAATTTCTCATAATCAGTTATGTATTGCATAAAGACTTAATACTAAATTATTTTTAAATAAGTAATCATTTGTATTTGACACATATATGACAAAAATATCATTTCTTATACAAAATTAAAATATTGGGTTTTATTAACACATTTTAAATACTTATTGTTACTCCAGTGATAACATTTTAATAAATATGCAAAACACTTATCACAATGCCTAGCACAGAGTGAAAAATGAATAAATGTTGGTGTACCAATTTCCCTCTTTAAATTATGCTTTATTCTGTCAACAAAACACAATAAACAGTAATTCTGCTGTGAAACAGGTAGTAACAACTACAGGCAATTAACAAATATGTGTTCTTCATTCTCCCTGTTTTAGCAGTTGCTAGGCACTATGATCATCGTTTTTCTGCATTTAGTATCAATTGCATATCTACACTTTGCTGGGCCAATTTAATCCTAATCAATCTTCCATATGAGCAATAGAAATTCATATGACCTCCATTTCAGCTTTAACACATTTACTCCTATTTCTTCCTAAGTTATAAGCTACTGAAAATTCTGTTTTTAAGTCATATAACCAAAGCATTTATTTTCAGCACATTGATTGACACATGACTAGCTCTTTTAAAGAAGAATTAAGTTTATATTGATACTGAGCATGTCTCAAGGGGTGCCCATTTCCTAATCAATGTTCATGAATGAGCATAATAGTTCTGTGGTTAAGATCTAAGAATTATACGTGTTCTGAATCACAGAGAAATAATTTTCTTTCATTTAAAATTTCTTTTCTTAAGAATGATTCTTGAGATAGATAATTTAGAGAAGCAAAAGCAATTCATTAAAAACATTTTTCAGATGAACCTGGAGACTGTCATACAGAATGAAGTGAGTCATAAAGAGGAAAACAAATATCGTATGTTAATGCATATATGTGGAATCTAGAAAAATGGTACAGATGAACCAGTCTGCAAGGCAGAAATAGAGACACAGATGTAGAGAACAAACATGGACACCAAGGTGGGAAAGTGGTGGGGGGTGGGGGGATGAATTGGGAGATTGGGATTGACATGTATACACTAATATGTATAAAAGAGATAACTAATAAGAACCTGCTGTATAAAAATAAAATAAAATTCAAAATTTCAAAAAAATAAATAAATAAATTCAAAAAAATTAAAAAAACAAAATATTTTCATTAAGCTAAGAAATTAATTACATGAAGAACATTACATCTGAACAAGAATTCTACAGTTAAGGGAAAATATTACTGCAATTTTTATGTTATTATTGACTTCTTAACCATGTACACTTTGAAACTTGTTTTTCTATGTGTAGGTATGTCTAAATAGAAGATCTTAAATTGTAACTCTCAATCATTAGAAACTCAGTTTCCACATGCAAAAATTAAGGACTAGTCACAATTTCACTTGACACATTCCAACTCTAAAATTTCATTTTATCCTTGATGAGGGACTAGACAGACAAATTCTAAATAATCTTCATCTTGGATTACCAAAAATATTTTCTTCATTACTGCATGAAGCATCTATTTAAGTTCAATTTAAATAAAAGGAGGGCTTCACCTAAAGGCATTAACATTTGCATAGGTGAGGGCTATATCCTACTGCAATAAAATACAGAGACAGAAAATTATCAGATTAGATTTTTTTTGCATTTAATAACTTCAAAATAATCACTGTGCCAAAGAATTTTCTTTTTGCTACAAAAATGATTAAAGTATATCATTTATTAAAAAATCAATAATATTTGGCATTAATCCTCTTCTGTAAAGGTCTTATCCAAATATATCTATGTAAACAATTGGCCATGTTTTCTCTCTTCTAGCTGAGTATTCTGGCACAAATAACCACTTCTCCCAGTATCTTTATTATTATTTCTGCTTAGTTCTACTCCCCTCAAGAATTTTCTATGTATTTAACATCTTGAGTAAGTTCCAAAGAACCAATGTACAATTTCGAGTCATCTTTAATAAATGATACAAATCCAGACTCAACAAGACACATTCTTTATGGCTTGAATCTCTACTTATCTTGCAGGTCACTTACATCTAAATATATTGTTTTATATAATTTGTCATTTAGCTGTGAATAGGTCACAACGGAATACACACACTGATATTTTAAATACTTTCTTAACATTCCGACTGCCTCAGTGTAGTCCATTTCACTATTACTATTATGAATTAATTATGTGAATGAAGAAGACTTTATTATCAATATATTAGTGACAAATATTTACCAGCTATTTACAATATATCAGGCAATGCGCTAATTGCTGGAGATATGGACATAAACAGAACAATTGTTCCCATGGTGTCTGAAAATACGTTGAACATCATTAAAAATAATTTAAAACATGTTTTATTACTTTCATCTCTGCTATTGACATAACTTCTGCATAAGCCATAATTTATCTTTAATTAAAATAGCCACAGCACTTTTGCTAGACAGAATATTTGTTCAAGTTTTAAAGCACCAAATATTTTTGCATTAATATTCTAATCAATAATGTAAAAAGAACCCCACTTTGTTCATTCCAATCACCTGAACTTGCCAATTTCAACATAGTCTTTGTAAAAACTATCACAAAATACACTCAGCTAGTGGTGGAGGTGGGAGAGAAGGGGCTACAAGATAGAAAGATATCTAAATCTTGGTAGCCAGGCATGTTCCCAAAGACATATATCAAAGTTGATCTTCACTGAGATTGAAAACCACACCCACAGAGAAGTTGACACTTTTGATATGACAATCAGATATCCAGGTACAGGTATACTTTAGGTCCAGCTACATCACAACCCATCCTTCCCAACATTTGCTTGTACAGCCTTGAGTCACATGACACCATATCCTTCCAATAAATCTCCCCTTTTGCCAGTTCGAGACAGATTTTTGCCATTGTTTTATAATAACTTTAAATGGAGTATAATCTATAAAAATATCACTATGTAGTATACCTGAAACTCATGTAATATTGTAAATCAACTATACTTCAATAAAAAAAAAAGAAAAAAGAGAAAAATATCTTCTACTACAGGATTCACCTTGCATTTGATATATATAATTAACATAATGAATATTCTCCCCAAAGTCTATTCATTTGATAGTGTGACTTAAACAGTAGCGTCTTATAATTAATAAAATGTGATAACATTAATTCATGTGAACATTCATTCAACACAGATTTATTGAACATCTACTATGTTCATGGCACTGTGCTAGACACTGGGAATACAGGCACCCTTTCTATTCTTCAATCAAATACAGAAAATTCCCCTAGTTAATATCATTTTTTCTACTGAAGAAGTTAAGAAGAAGAAAAGGGTTCTAAAAGCATTTCCCCCAACAAAAGAATTTTAAAATTACTCATAATTAATTCATATTTTAGAGGAACTAATAATGAACTAATTAATATAAATTTATTAAAAACATTATTCATCAGACTACTCTGCAATAAGCTGGGTACATATATTGGACATCTTGTAAAATGTATGTATTCTTCAAGTGTCATTTTGTTCCTTATCCACTAGTCAGATTTTCCATACTTGAGCAAAGTGACCATTTTTGACCTTAGATTATGCTTATGGATAGTTTCTTTTTCAAATTAAACTTGACTTTCTTCTAGTAGATCATAATAAAAATTAATTTTCAATTTTGCACTGCCTCCATTACGCCCATTTTAGTTACAATGAAAGGAAAATGAACAAACTTATGAACATAGGGGTTCAAAATGTCATTGATTATATGCATGCTGAAGTTTCCTGCAGAGTGCCAAGAAAATTTAGTAAAATTATGGGGATATAGAAAAGAAACTTTAATCTCCTAATCCTGAACCTAGAGTTTTAGTAACAGTATAACCTCTATCTCTCAGTTTTCCCATCTTTAAAGCGAGGATCTCATAGTCTCCTAGAGAGGATTAAATGAGATTATTCATTTAAGCATGATCTCAGCAAAACCTTTTTTCCTTTCAAGTTGTACTTTAACTACCTATCTCTTTTTAGTGTGAACCTCTGAAATTTATAGTCAACACCATTTATTTCATAACTGCACTGACTAAATCATTATACCAATATTTCTAAACTATTTTAAGTATCCTTTTACTACCTCATTCAGGAAGTTATTTTTGATGCCCTCCCTTAATTTTAGCTAGAGCTCAATTTATATGCACTTACTGTACCTGCTTCTACCTTTACAAGTGTTAGCTTTGTCCAGTGAGCTTTCAGTTATTTTCTCTCCTTTTAACAGACTATTCTGTCCATGGAAACAAGGAATATAATTCCCTTTGCATAGCCAATGCACATAAAAGGAGCTTAATAAACATTTGCTGAATTAATAAATTAATGTGTTCTCTGACATCAACAGATTCACAATCATGTAGAGTAATATACATATCTATTACATATGAATATAATAACATTCCATCAATTAGATTGTACCATAGTATCTGGTATATATAAATCTATTTATTCCATCCGAATATAAACTCTTTGATGGAAAGGTTCATGTTGTACTCATTTTTGTATCCCCAAAGTCTGGCATAGTAGCTAGCATATGTGCAAGATTTGCCAAATATGGTTCTTCAATTCAAGAGAGTTGTGTATGTATACACACACACACATGCACACATACGCACACACACATCTACACACACACATAAAGTGGGCACTTGGAACTTGGGAAGATACTGCTACTAGCTTTGTGCTCAAAAGTTTAATTCAAGGGATTGAAGTTGCAACTAAATGCATCACTCCAAAAGAACAGTCATACAGTCTAGACAACTGTTGATAAATGATCCTTGCTTCTGTGTGGGGGATTAATTGGAATGCAGATATTTTAGAAATAATTATGCTGGCAATAAACATAAGAGTTTTAGAGACAGTGGCATAAGGGCTTTGGCTAGTAAAATAGATAGCAAGAAATATCTGAGAAATAGAGTTGATGTATCAGAAAAATAAGTTTAGAGGTTAGATTGGAGAACAAAAGGAAAGAGTGGAGTTAATTCTAAATTTATAAACGTGGCAAATGACAGTGTCTCTTGCACTTAGAACCTATGTACCTATCTGAAGATCAATCAAGATAGCCATAATGCCAAGATTCTCATACAAATGTTCCTGTATACAGCACTTTTATGTTTGTCTATAATGACAAATAAAATTTTAAAGTACTTAACTATGTTATAAAATTTTACCAAGTGTTTGTAAGCATGGATAATTGTCCATGAATGTAGTGATTTAAGGATAGATAACTCCGAAGACAAAAATGCGACAAAATGACTTGTAATCATCTTCTTAATGTTCACTGAGACAGAGCTACCATCACTTTTAACAGGCAAGTACAACATAAGAAATTTTTCTAAAGATAATATTATGTTCAGATTTTCCACAGTCTGATAAATCCTCTTTTGGTAAGGATTAAAGTTCTTATTCTCTACAGGTATTATCTCTCAGTATTATTTTCCAGCCAAATCCTCCAAGCCAGGTCCAGAACTCAAATTATAGGAAACACAAAACTAGTAAATAATAAATAAATTTTATGTTCATGATAATTTCACAGAATACATTTCCTCAGTAGTAAACATATCAGAATTTTCTACTAAATCTGTTCCTCTGTAGAAGATCAGTGTTCATCATGGTTTCAAAGCACTTTAAAAATTATAATAAAAGTCATTTCCTAGGTTCAAGTAAAGGGAAAAATTGCAGTTTTCCATTATTCTTACCTATTTATTCTGGAACTTGGGTGCCCTCATACTGACCTATTTAGTTTATCACTAGTCCACCTAATTCACCTCTTGGCTTCCTGCTCACCCAGTTCTTCAACAGATTTCTTCTGTTTGTCACCCAGCTTCTCATGTTGCCAACTTTATATCATCTTCCATCTGTTTAAATTCCTATGTTCTTTCTGGCACAGCTCCGCCTCCAGATTCTCTCCCAGCCACCTACCTTGCTGCCCTTCCATCTGCTAGCATGACTAGTGTCTTTTCTAACCTGTTCCCAATCTAAATTGTCTCCAATTATCTACTTGAATTTCTTTATCTAAAGTTTATCTCTTAAAGGACTATTGTGATTGCAATAGTTACTTATAATCACACAATCTTGGAGTAGATAGGGAAGTTAAAAGCCAAAATGCTCAAACATGCATTTAATGTTTTAATTCTTCTATGCTTTAAAGTCATTTACTTTTCTCAGCTTCTTTTAATCATAATATTTTGAAGAAATAGCATGCACTACTGAAAGATGCCACTAATGTCTTTTTATATACATTTCTTCTGCACACTACTTCTGTGTGGCTCAACTCTTCTTAGTCCTGTGGTTAAGTGCATTTGTCATTGTTCCAAAGTTCTGTATTCACTGATTACCAAAAACCTTTTCTTGAACACCACATTCTCAAGACAGTTCAATTCAAATTTTTAGGCTTAATGTAGCAGAAATATTTTTTATTTAAGGTGTGTGTTATAGTTGCCTACTGGATGCCAAAGAGGCTATATAAACAACACTAGCATTTGATTATTACAGTTTCAGAATTTGATATTTAAGGAGCATAAGGTGGCATTTTCCCTTGGCATTGATTTAGTTGCTTGATGAGATAAATGCTTATTTTCATGTAGCAGAGGTAACATACTACAAGTTAAAGTGGACTCAGGAAAATATTTAAAACTTTAGACCTATGTACCTTGTAATGAGACTAAAAACTAATTGTCTACTCACATTTCTGGAGTAATACCCTTCCTCTATCAACCACAACTTAGAAAAGAATGAAGCTTGTGTTTACAGGAGGTTCACTTAGAAATTACTCTTATATTCAAAATAATAATGTAATGGAGCAGGACACTTATGGGGCCTTCCCAGGACAGGCCTTCCCCCCATATCCTCTGCTTTAGCTCCTCTCTGGAGTATGTAGATTACAGTATCAGATGCACATTTCCTGAATTGTGTTACAGATGTGAAAAACCCCTACCAAATGGAAAATATTAACTGTTTGAAGACCATAAGCACATAGCCCCTAAGCCTACTGGAGCCTGAGGATTGATAATGTTAACCCCTGTGACACAGCCGTTACCTCATTCATCAGCCAAACAAAAGAATTGTGCACAAGCTGATCACACAGTCTGCAATCCCCTTCCCTCACTTGGCTTTTCAAAATGCTTTGCTAAAACCCTTTGGGGAGTTCAAGGTTTCTGGGGACATGAGCCATCCGTCTCCTGGCATGGCCCTGCAATTAACCTTTCACTGCTCCAAACTCTGACGTTTCGGTTTGTTTGGCTTCACTGTGCTTCAGGTATATGAACTTGTGCTAACAATATAGCAGTTTAATAAAAAGGTAATGATTTCAGAAAGACTTGACTGATTTATTTTAAATACTAGGAATGTAATACTTCTACTGATGTTAATTAACATTTAAAAAGATGTTGATAAGTTTTTCATGTTTATTTTAATATGTTTTATTGTTATCTAGGTATGGTAAGGCCAATAGATCTGGTGATGACTGTCATTGAAAAATATAGCTTGTTATATTCACAGATCCCGAGAAGGCGGGACATGCTTGGGAACATACAGGAATCATGGGGGTGCAGGTTTAGTCAAGAGGCAGAGGGAAAAGGGCAACTGTGGGCAGGAGCCTTTATTATGGTTTTCTCAGGAAGGAGGCAAGATAAAAGTAGATTTAGGATTGGCCAGTTTGAATTATTTTAGGGAGCTCTGGGGCATTGGGGCTGTACCTAGTTGTCTTGATGTGAGAATTCTAATAAGAAGGTTGAAGGCAGGGCTTTGGATTGGTTGGTTTGCATTTGAAAAGGGAACTTGAGGGCCAGTGGCTTACTAACTCCCATGATTGGCTCACCCTGGGAGGTGCAGTCCCTCCAGAGTTAGCAAGGCAAAGCATTAGAATAAATTAGAAAAAATATATAGTTAATACAATATTCAATTCAGGATTAACAATCATTAAAAAGAAATGTTGAGAATTCATCTGATTCAGAGATTAGAAATATCTTTAGCATTAAATGACGCCAGTGTGATTAAATAATGTCTGTGAGTACCCAATAACTATAAGACCCACGTCTAAGCAAGTTATTCTGTTGGTTAAGTTCTTACCAGCCTGCTCCCTCCTTGTTTATTCTCATCTACACCTATACAATTCCTCTATTTAAGTCCTGACACCAGAATATATAATATTGATTTTTGTTTCCACTCCTTTATGCACATTCTCCTGGACTCCACTTAACATTTCTGAGCTTGGTTCCTCCTTTCTCCTGTGACACTAAAACTTTTAACCAAGTATTTTGCCTGATGCTATGCTCTAATTTTTTTCCTACATTTGAATTATTTGTTCTATTGAAAACATAGCCCTTCATCTTTTTTTTGCATCTAGAGTGAGTACCTAGAAAAAGCACACAAGAAGACCTTAATAAATGCTTCTTCATTGCACTGAGTTGTCTTGTAAGATTAAAGTGATTAGGAAACAATAAATAATTGGGTAAAATGTATATTTATAATCAGAGGGAATAAATTGCTGAAACATGCATGAAGCTATATTAAAATGACACACTCATCAGTGTCAACTCCTAAGAGCATATATAAAAGGAAAATGTTTCATAAACTATAATTTCTTAGGGAAAATATTTTAAGGAGGAACTAATTTTATCATTTTCTCCAATGTAAGAGAAAAGAATGTAAAATCTCTTGGTATCACTCTTTGTTGTAAATTCATACTTGAAAAAAGTTTTCTGTGTATTTTACAAAGCTTGTAGCACATCAGGACTATTTACTAAAGAACCCTATAGGGGATTACCTTGTCTTATAAATGTAAACTCAGAATTAATCAATTCGTATGTGTGTTTTAGGTTTGGAAAATGGGCATATCATCTCTCATCTTTTACTCTTTCAATCTTCCATAAACGATTCATAACTTTTCTATAATCTTATTTAATGCTGAATATAGTATAGATAGAGATACAGCTTTCTTCTTAGATTTATTATAATGTAGGTGAAAACATACCTTATTAATATATATATTTATTCTCTATAAGAAAGTTGCTTGTTTACCAGTTTAAAATATTCATCTCAACTGATTTATCACTCTAAGTCACCTTTAAAATTCATTTTTAAGCTAAATTAAAAAAACTTATATTAGTGAATTATAATATTTCAGAATTCTTATAAATTGATTTTAGAGGCATAAATAATATATATCAACTATGAATTAAATTCACTTTCAAAAATTTTACATTTGATATTTCACTACTATATAGGTTTCTCATTCCATTTTCCTTCTTTCCATTTTATTATACCCTTTTTATATCTTTAGTTTCCTTTCCAACTGAATTTAATACTATTATACTTTGCCATAATAATCATTATCTAAACTCATTTTGGTGTTTCAACTCATATATTGTGGTTGATTTTCAAATATTCTCATTAATCTCTTGTTATTTTCTCCCAATTGATAACCTATAAAAATTATTTGCAACTAATGTGGGAATTGGGAACTGAGCACATCTCTTTCCAGATTACCCTCAGATGACCTGGGAAATATTCTTTATCAAAACCATTAGATATTTTCAGTGAGATTGATTAATGGCCTGGGTTGAGACTAGAACAATGACAAAGAGGCTTAGGTAAGTACAAGTGCAATGTTACATAGAACCCTTTGTCTATACAATCTCCCCAAGTTGGTCCATTAATTTCACTGCTATGATCTTGTCACCCATCATGGGGGCTTTTCTTCTACTGTCACCTCAGCCAGCTCCAACAAGTAGCACTGCCATTATACTCATTATTCAGAATTTAGTATGTCATTAGGTAATAAATACCTTTAAGTTTCTGTTCCCTCCATTCTTTCTCATTTTCTTTTAGATTCCATTTTAGTAGCTGTTAAGGGGCCACTTCATTCAGGAGGCATTTAAGCAGAACTGAACGCCGTGACTCAGCAACAGGAGACCTCTAAGACATATAGGCAGTTACCTATCCTCCCTTTCTTCCCCTCCCTAAGTAAAAACTCACACGTGAGTGTCCTCATAAAACACATTCTACAGTGCTGGGAGCGCAGGGCCACACCACCACCAGACAGTTGACAGGAAAGCCAAGTAACAGAGTAACACTGTAGCAGAACTGAAATGCACTGTGAAATGCTTGAAGGGTATTTTTCCTGTGGTCTTACTATCATTACTCTATTTCCTTTTTTAATTTTTATTTTTTAATAATAATCCTTATTTTACAAAAAATACTGGCCTTATCTATTACTGGTTCTTGATAGATTATTCAGCAAACAAATTTTTAAAAACAGCATCAATTAACATACTTGAGAAGTAGGCAATGTTATATTATCTAATTTATATGATATACCTGTTATATTGCATATATTATGTTTCATAAATTATATATTATAGTGCATATATGTATGTATGCATATATGTACATATATGCATATGTGTATACATATATATACTAATAGTATAAATGTACTGTTGAAAAGCATCCTTAAAAATTTTTACTATATCTAGAGTTTCTTGCTGAATGTTTATTAAATGCTATTTTCCAACCCTAAAGAAAGGTTTAGGAATTTATATCATACTGCACATTATCTGCATATTTATTAATTATTTGTCATGATATTTAAGCAAGCAGCTTTAATTCACAAAGACTGGCAAATATAGTAGTAGATAGAACTATATTTTTCAGTTTTGCAGTTTTTGTAAAATTTATTTGGCTTTTATACAGTGGGTTCTGCAATTGTATAAGCTTAATTTTTAAAAGACCAAGAAAGAAAGAAAACTTTTTTGGGGGGTGGGGGCATAAATTTCAAAATATTACATCTATGCATTCTTTCTGGAGTAAGGCATTCTGGACAAGAGGGAAAAAAAACCCAAAACACTACAGGTAGAAGTCAAACTGTTTTGTTTCTGACAAGGTCTTCCTTCAAGGACAAGCTAGTCCAAATTACTTTAATTCCATCTGTTCCATTTGTATGCAACACAGTATTTGAGTTTGAGTACCTCAGTGCTTTCCTCTGCTTCTGGGGAAAGGATTGAGCATTTTTGGTGTTTATCAACATTTTTTACCATAATTTGAAATTATTGACATTAAAGAAATAATACGAGCCAAAAGAATACCACAGCCCTGCTAAAACTTCTCCACGGGAGGTAATTTTTTATTGATTCAGCTCATACTTTCAGCGCTGCCCCTCCCCAGTTTGCAGGTTTCTGTC